>NC_043711.1:20060912-20072134 GCF_006229205.1 Suricata suricatta
GCTGCTGGCCTTCGCGCTCCCGGCCTTCCTGCTGCTCGGCGCCTACGGCGGCATCTTCCTCGTGGCGCGCCGCGCGGCCCTGCGGCCCCCTAGGCCCGCGCGCGGCTCCCGGCTGCGCTCCGACTCTCTGGATAGCCGCCTCTCCATCTTGCAACCCCTTCGACCTCGCCTGCCTGGGGGCAAAGCAGCCCTGGCCCCGGCCCTGGCCGTGGGCCAGTTCGCAGCCTGCTGGCTGCCATATGGCTGTGCGTGCCTGGCGCCCGCCGCGCAGGCCGCAGTGGCTGAGGCGCCCGTCACCTGGGTGGCCTACTCGGCCTTCGCCATTCACCCCTTCCTGTATGGCCTACTGCAGCGCCCCGTCCGTCGGGCACTGGGCCGCCTCGCCCGCCGGGCTCTGCCCCAGCCCCCGCGTGCCTGTACTCCTCTGGCCTGGCACCTGCCCTCGTTTCTGCAGCACCTCCAAGGACCTTCATTGGGCCCTGCCCTAGGCCCTTCTGAGGCACCAGAACAAGCCCCAGATTTGCCAGGAGGGGAGAACCTGAGCATGCCAGGGGCCACCTGAAAGGAGATCTGTCTTCCATACTGAGCTAGGACTGGAGAAAGATGGTGGTATCAGAAGGAGCCCATCCAACCTCCTGCCCAGTTCCTGGCAGGTGCCCTGCCTGGATTTGTGGCTCTGGAACAGGGAAAAGGAAGCCTGCAGCCTGGTAATGCCAAGCGGCTTCTGGGAGCTAGGAATCCTGGGTTCTGAGCCTGACTCTGCCTAGCTTTGTATACAGACCTACCCTTCCCTAGGCCTGTTTTCCCATTTGTATCCTGGACCATCTCTGAGAGCTCCTCTGGCTTAGGTGGTTTGACACTCATGGATAGTCCCCAGGCCAAAGATGGAGAGGAAGTGGGCAGGATCGCAGAGAAGTGGGCTCTAAGGGCTTACAGCCAAAGGGATGGACCAAGCAGGGCAAGGTCTAGGAAACAGCCACCGCAGGAGGAACCAGTGGAGAGATACTCAGAAGGACTTCCCTGACATCTGCACCAAGGAGAGGCTGGACAAAGCTACTGGAACTCCTCTACCAGTTTCTAAAGTGCCCAGAGAGCAACTGGATCCGTGTGGTGCCAGAGGCAGGAGGCTGGACAATATAACCCCAAAGGGCCCTGAAGCCCCAGGACTGGCATGTGGAAGGGGCCAAAGCCCAATGGAGACTGGTAGATTCACAGATGGGGTCCTCCGGGACCTTGTCCACACCCGTTTTCTAGAGGCTTTGCCAACACCCACAATGTTTCACAGCTTCCTGGTCTCTGAGAATATTTATTCAAAAACAGGGATTGAAAAAACTGTACAGAGTGTCTGCTGCTGAGAACTCGGCCCCTGCCTCCACGCCACTCCCCCAGCTGCCTGGCAGGGTCCCCTCTTTGGGTTGCCCTCTGCCAAGCCCAGCCAGTCCATTCCAGTCAAAAGGGTATCAGTGGAAGCAGCAGGAATCTGCACGGAGGTGGGGGGAGAAGCATGGCCCCCAGCCACCCCCCAGCTCTCCTCCCTGATCCCCACAGGGGGGCAGGAGACTGGGAAGCCCTAAGGGATGGGGAGTGCATGAGTGACCCTCTGAAGTGAGGGCACTAAGGATGCTCCCTGCATCCAAGCATAGAGCTAGAGGGGGTGGAGCCCCCTACCCTGGGGCTGCTGCAGCTCCCAGACCCTGGGCCAGAAACTGCTCCTGCTCTAAGAGGAGTTACTCCCACAAAACCGGGGCCAGGTAGGGGATGCATCCATGCGTCTGGGCATTAGTGGCGTTTGGGGCCCCAGGGTGGAGTCTCCTTGGGCAGGTAGGGTGCAGAGGCAGCCCCTACCGGTGGTCCTGCCTGCCCCTGTGCCTGTGCCTCAGCCAGCCTCAGTAGGGGGAGAATTTCTGCCGCTCAGCTTTCTTGCTCCCATTAGCTGCTGCCATCTTGGCAGTGTAGGCCGCCAAACCCGGCGGCGGCCCTGGGGAGGCAGGTGGTAGAGCCAAGAAGGGCACAGGCTTGAGGCCGATGAAGTTGGAGAGGGAGATGGCATAGGGTGTACCCAGCAGGCCTGGGGGAGCTGTGGGCAGGGCCGTCAGGGGTGGCGAGAAGGGGGCAGGCAGGTCTGTGGGGGCCGAGCCGGGTGTCCCCCCAGAGGTAGACTTGGCCGTTTCTAGACTGGAGAGAGGGATATGGGAGGAGATGTAGGGGAAGGTGGGGGTGAGAGAGGGGCAATGAGGGCAAATATAGGGAGAGATTAGATAAAGATGAAGAGAAATCGAGAACAATGACATATAAGAGAATAGGAATGTCAGGAGAGTGGGGTAAACAGGAAGAAAGGATAAGCAGGTATGGAATAGGGTGAGAGGAGGTGCAGGGCGGCCAAACCCAGTGGGATAAGACAGGGATGGGAAAAGAAGACACAAGGAATGGATGGGGGATAGGGCAACAAGGAGTGGGTAAGGCAGGGATGGGGAGGCAGAGGTCACACCCAGAGACAAGAGAAGGGAGATCAGCTTTCCCACCCCAAGTATGCTTTGCACATAAGCTCTGTGACCTGGGACACCCCCACCCCACACTCACCAGGCAGTGATGAGGTACTGGGCCAGGGCGATGGAGACAGGGGAACCAGTGATGGTCACGTGCCTCTCGCCAGCACCCTCTGCTTGGTTCCCGATCTTGATATGAGCCCCTGACATCTGCCGGATCTCACTGATCTTGCTGCCCTGGCGCCCAATCACGCAGCCAATCAGCTGACGGGAGAGAGTAGAATTCAACCCAAAGCCAGGGCCAGACTCCCGGTCCCGGCTACCCACCCTCAAACTACCCGATCCCCTGCTCACGTCGTTGGGAACCAAGAACTCCTGTGAGCTGGTCTGCGTGCCAGGATCCAGTCCTGGGAGGGAAGAGAAGAGGGATTAGATGTGATTCTGGGCCTTTCCTGCCTCCCCATGTACATTCCAGGGGGGCTCCCTGCCCCTTGGAGTGTGCCCTTGCCTCTTCCTGCAGGGCTGCTCACCTGGCACCATGCTGGGTGAGGCAAAGGGGACTGCGTGGCCCGAGAGCTGCTGGAGCTTGGTGACCTGTGCCAGAGAAGAGGGGGCGGATATCAGAAGAGGCCTGGCTTGGGAAGGAGTCCCTTGGGGTACGGTTACTCACCTCAGCTGGGGTCACAGCCCCATACTGACCCTGGACAGAAAAGCCCTGTGGGGGACAAAGTGGGTGAAAGGGGGTTACTGTGACAAGTCTGACCAGTTTGGCCAGTCACTCCTCTCCCCACCCAACCTCCAAGCCCTTCTTCCATTCCTCCCCCATCTCAAGATCCCTCCTCCAGTAATGCTTCTCATCCCTCCTGTTCCATCTCACCTGGTTGGCAGAGAGAAGGACAGTACCTAAGGAGAGGCTTGGATGATATGGGATAGTAGCTCCTTTGGGTGGAGACTAGAAGGCACAAATGGGGGAGGCTCTGTCAGGACCATCTGGTCCCATTCTGGATCCCCCAAGGGCCTATGTTTTCAAGGCTCTTGCCATGACCCCCGGGGTAAAGGCATCCCTACACCCTGGAGCTCCCAGTCCATCCCTGCAGCCCTGCCCTGCCTCCACCCAGTGCCACAATGCATATGACTTGAGGGCCTGACAAGACAGGCCAGGACCCATCCCTGTCCCCTCTCCCTGCACCAGGGCAGCACCTCCAGGATAACAGCGCAGATCTGGCGCACACACAGGATGATGGCATCAGGTACCCCAGACACAGTGACAGCACGCTCTGTAGAGTTGGGGAGCAGGTCTCCTGCCACCTGCACCTGGGCACCCGTGGTCTGCAAGCAGAGAACATGGGCCACTTCTGGATGTCCTCACAACCCAGACTAGGGCTGCCCAGGCTTGGAGCTCTCCAGGGGACAGGCAGCCCTAAGTCTAGGTCCACTCTCTGAAGAGGAGGGTAAGACTCCCTGAGGGTGGTATCCCTCTTCTCCTCACCTCTCGAATCTCCTTGATCTTGGTGCCAGCCTTCCCAATCAGTGAGCCACACTGGCTCGCAGGGATGACAAGGCGCAAGGTCACCGGAGGCCTGGAGACATTTCCACCATTTGCAGGAGCAGCGCAAAGGTCCTGGGCAGGAAAACTGCGGTTTGGCTGTGCCTGCCCCATCCCCGGATGGGGGATGTGCCTGCTGGGGTTTGAAGGAGGGAAGCCATCCCCAAATCCTACCCTAATGAAAGAAGCCCGCCCTGGGCTTGGCCTTTCCTGCCACCTACAGCCACTGCGTGGAGTTGGAGTCCCATTCCCCTGCCCCAGGGAAGCCCCTTTGGCCTCCCACCCCAGCCACCCACAGACCTCATCCAGCTTGAAAGCGATCATGGAGACTGCATGGAAGACGGCTGCTGTGGAGCCGGTGATGGTGGTGATGCGCTCGGGGCAGGAGCCCTCAGAGATGGTGATCCGGGCACTGCTCTGCGGGTACAGAAAGGCCGGGCAGCAGATCTCCTTCTCCACTCCCTTGCCAGGAACCTGTCTGCTTGGCCCCAGCCAAGGCTGGAAACAGCTACTTTTCAAGGGCACTCACTGGTCATCCCATATGGTGGGGTTCAGGGGAAATATGGGTAGGGATCTCCCCTCCCCTCCAAACCAGGTGCCCTGGGCAGCTCTCCCAAACTCCATCCTCACCTGCTCCCGGATTCGCTTTACAGTCTCTCCTTTCTGTGGGAAACAAAATGCACAATGGTTCTTAGCCTGAAGGGTCACTGCCCCCTCACCTGGCCTAAGGCCTCAGGCTGCAGTCTACATAGAACAGAACTGGGCACCTACCTTCCCAATTATGCTGCCAACCTCCTGCAAATGAGACAAGAGTAGAGTAGAGTCAGGGGGCACCAATGCCTCAGGCCCTGCCCTTCCACCGGGACAGGGGCTCTACCAGAGACAGGACGCAGGAGATCAAACTGCTGGCGGCCATGCCTCACCCTGCCCCCCACCCACTCACCTTTCCATGCATCAGCATCCGAAGTGTGAGGGTGATGCTGAGCTCTGGCTCCTCCTCCAGCCCCGCATCTGAGCTGCTCATCCTGTCAGGCGGGGCTGGGGCCACAGCAGCCTGGGAGTGCGTCCACGGTGCCGGGCCGGCTCTGGTGGGTGCAGCGGAAGAGGGGTTAGAGAGGAGCCCAGGTCTCTTTTGGGTTCCTTGCCCTTACATGAGGATCTCAGAGCCAGGCTAACCAAATTCCTACAGAAGAGAGACAGTGCATGTCCCCAGTTTCAAATGTCACACTGACCAGTGTCCTTGCATGCAACCACTTGCTAGGCAACCCTGGATGGTTCATTTGCCCCATCCGAGCCTCCGCTTCCTCATCTGTAAGAGGAGACTACCAAGTCCTACCCTCAAAGTGTTATGAGAATTAAAATTAGTTAAGTAAATATGTGGTAGGCACCCAGTCTCTACCAGTATCCTTCCCTTCCCTGCATACATTAGAAAAACTAACCAGGAGGCTTATGGGAGTGCAGAGAGGGAAAGCCTCTTCTCTGACCTTTTGGAAAAGGGGATCCCTGTGGATTGGGCCTCGAAAGTGTGGTTAAAGTTGAGGTTTTTTCAAATAAGAAGCACTTGCATCCAGGGACCAGAGCTCCCCACCTCTAGACCTCACCCCAGGATTATAGCATGGAGCTGCTAGAGTGGAGGCTGGAGCAGCCATGGAGGACCACGGGGAGCCTTCCATGGGGTGGAAGTGAAGATAGCACGGTTCTAGGAGGGTCCCCTCACCCCAGCCTTCCCCCTGCCTGGCAAAGGCTTGTGGGGATGGGGTCACAAGGGCTGGGAAGACCACCTCCAGTGGTCACTAAAGCAGAGGCTCCCTGCAGACAGCTCGGAGCAGGGTTCATTCAGCACATGGGATGAGGGGGGTGGTGTCAGGAGACCAGCAGTCTGCGCAGTGGTTTTCCAAGCCCTCTCCTATGTGCTGCGGAGGTAAGAAGTGGCCACATTCCCAGCCTGGAATCCTTTCTACTGCACCAGAAACAAGTCACTGGGCTCCCAGTCTCAATTTCCTCACCTATAAAATGGAGAGAATGCTTCCCTCTGGGACTGGGTGATGGGTAAGAAAGGGATTTGGGGGCTGGGAAAAGTCAAGGCCGTTAACTGACAGAGGAAGGAGGAGCCAGAGATTAGCTTCTGGGATTAGCCCAGCCGCCAGCCCTCCCAGCCCTCCCTACCCGACCCCTTTTCATGCCTTGACTTAATCCTGAACCTTAATCCTGCTTGGAAATCCCTCTCCTCCAGCCGCTGTCTCCTACCAAGGCTCAGCCTTGATGGGGAGCTCACTGGGGGACCATAACCAAAGGCAGAAAATGGAGTGGGACCAACTGGTGCTAAAGCTGAGCCAAGCCCAAGCCCTAACCCTGAAAATTCCTTCTGCCCAGGAGGGTGTGGGAGCCAAGGATGAGTGTGCCTGCCTAGAGCACTCCAGAGACCTCTGGGCACCTTCTTCCTCAACCCCGTGCCCTATCCCGACATGAGGATCAAGGACGTGGAGCACTGTCCAATCCCCTCATTGGAACCCCCTTGCTAACCAGAGCTTGGGCATGGGGTAGGAAGGGGGTGCTCCCAGCCTGGCTTTCTCAGGAAGCCCAAGCAAGCCACTCTATGACATGACTCTGTTCCTTCATCTCTATCATTCCTAACATGACCCACATGTACTAGCCAGGCAGGGGTCTCACAGACTATGCTGTGTCCCCAAGCACTCAGGAACTTGTCTCCCTAGCACCTGCTCCTCCCTTCCCTTGAGTTCTGCCCATAGGCTCTCCAGGTCAGAGGTCAACAGTGGATACAGGGACTCTGCTCTGCGAGCATGAGCATCCTGGCCAGCCCCGTGCTGGCTGCCCTTGCTAACATTCCCCCAGCTGTGCGCACTTCCTCCAGCAAAGCACTTGTGATGACGTGCTTAGTTTCTGTCTCCCCAGACAGCCACGCTCGGGAACTCCTTAGAGCAGGGGCCAAGGCTGCCACCTTCTCCTTGTGTCCCCAGAGCTCAGGCCGGAGCCAGGCTGGAGAAGGTGTTCAGAACATAATGATGAGCTGAACAGATGAATTCACCAAACAGAAGAGAATCTGATGCCAACAGAGGGTCTATAACCTGCCCAAGGTCACAGAGAGGTGTGGAAAGCACAGTCCTGCCTGCTAGTGTAGGGCTCTGTCACAGGCCCCGTCTGCCTCTCCTTTCTGGGTTTGTCAGTTCTCTTCCTGGAGCAGGGTTCTTGAAAGATGGGGAGCAGACTTTAGTAGTCTGTGAGACCCTTGCCTGGCTAGTGCATGTGGGTCATGTTAGGAAAGGACTGACAACTTGTCCAAAGCTACAGTCTTAAGCTCCAGAATTTTTAAAGGCTCAGGGACTCCTTTGGAGTGGCAACCTGTGGGAGACTTCAGACTGTCCGCATACCATTGCCACATTATCTCTTGGGGTCATAAGGCTTGAGGAAAAAAGGGCAAAGGGACTAGAGTGTGGCCAGAATTAGAGTTCCTGCCCTGAAAAAGGTACCTGGGTCTGTAGCAGAGCCCACTGCCTCAATTCCACGGGTGACCTTGGCTAGGCCTTCACCTGACATGGACCTCAGTTTACCCACCTGTGCTACGTGTATATGTATGTGGCTGCGGGTTGCCAGTGCTGGTATCTATATGTCCTTCCTGTTCTGAGGGACCCTCAAGATCTTTCCTGTTTTTAGGAGAAAACAAGAATTCCTGACACAGGATTCCCAAATTAGTCTCCTAGGGGCCCTAAGAACAAGCAGTCCTATTAGCCATGCTGGCTCCCTTTCTGCCCTCACCAGGGTTCTAGGGAGTTTTTTGTTGGTGGGCCCTGGGTCCCTGCTGGGCCACCCACATGGCAGCCACACGTTATGCCATACTGACCTCCAGCTCACCTCTGGTCAGCAGGGCTCCTTGGCAGAACATACCAAGCTCAGACCAGGCCTCTGACCTCGGGTGTTCCCTCCTGCTCCCCAGGCCCCCTCCCCAGATCGACTGCCCACTCCTTCTGTCCCTGGCTTCCTGCCACCCAGGGTGGAGGGGGCGGGAGGGGGGTGACAGCTGTGTAAGCGATGGCGGCTGCCCCTTCCTGCCCCTCCCCCCCAGCTGTCTCTCTCTCATGACAGCTGCCCAATCAAAGGGCCAGGGGCTTAGCCAGCTCCCCCCCACATACAGGGATCAAGTGTCCACCCTGGCTTTGTTCTGGAGCAGGAACAATCCGGGGGAGGGGAGGGCTCCTGGGGCCAGGCAACTCAAGTGGACTGGCCCGCCCCTTGGGGGATTCCCTTGGCTCTGCTAGCCAGTGTCTGGACCAACCAGGGCTTACAGACCCACCTGGGCTAGGAAGAAGGTGGGGGGAGGGCAGTCTCCAAGTTCATCCCCCGCCTCACATCCATCCCCTGACATCCCCCTCAGTACCACCAGGCTCCAACCTAGCAGCCTCCTACTCCTAATCCAAAAGCAGCCATGCTGGCCACACCCAGTGATGCTGGGGAATGGCTCTGGACATCAGGCAAAGCAGGGCGTGGCAGGAGGTGGACACTAGGCTTGGGGAGATCAGCACTGAGGGATCCTGTCTCCTTCACTGGGTATGCTCCCCCTTCCTGATTACCCAGGCCTCCACAAGAAATGTCCCAGTATCCTCTGCTCCATGTGCCCAGCCTCTCAGCCTTACAGCCTCCCAGGAAGACCATTCATAGCACTTCTTGGGAGAGTCAGGGGAGGAGAGGCCTGCAGGGGAGCAGCCTGGCGGGGGGCTGGGAGAGGGGCATGCGCTCCACCCTCTGGTTTCCTGACCCAAGGCTATCCTGTAGAATCTGTGCTAGGCAGCGAAGGGAAGCTGACAAGTTGTCTGGTGCCAGAAATGCTACAGCCTCCTTAGGCATCGTTAGGCAACCACTCAAGAGTCCTCCCAGCTAAGGGAAACTGAGGCAGGCCCAGACTGGGCTCCAGGAGAAAGGGCACAACTTAGTGGTACAGCCCCACCCCGATACCCATCCTCTCACTGCCTCACCCAAATTGAGAAAGGTCTCTAGCTTTAATTTTCCATGCTGGAGACTGGGTCATTCTGCTGCTCAACAGCCATCATTGGCTCCCCAGTACCCAAGGAATAAAGCCTGATCACCACAGACAGGCATTCAAGGCCCTTGGTGATCTCGTCCCTGCCAGCTTCTCTTCTCTCATCTCTACCCCTTCCCCAGTACACATCAGGCTGCAAAACACGCCTAGCACCTCCAGGCCTCTGGGCCTTTGCCCAGACTGATCCCAGCTTGAAATGCCCATCCTCCTCACTCTCTGTCAAAATCCTTCTCAAATGCCACCTCTTCTGTGAAGCCTTCCCCAACCTTCCAAGTCAGATATAATCATTCAGGCCTCTGTGCCCCCTAAAGTATGCCTCAACTCAAAGGAGCACCAAACTGGGCATTTTCAAGCCTATCTTTCTACTACCCAAGAGAGTAAGAGTTTCTCCAGGAGATCAGTAGCCAGGATGTGTGCAGGGAGAAGGGCCTGGAGGCATTAGGGACCAGAGATGGGGCTGAGGGTTCCAGAGACGGATTTAAGGATGGGGTGAGAATAACAGGGCACATGGGAGACCCAGGATCTGGCTGGACAGAATCCCCAGAGCCCCCACTCTGCGGTTTCTTTGGATCTAGAAACTTCCAGGCCATGTCACTGGGGTGGGGGATTTGCGCTGTGCTTTGAGACTTTTAGGGGCCCGGAACAGGTTCCCCATGTGGAAGGGAGGCTGGAAGCAGAGCTTGGGAGTGGCGCAGGTTTCACAAAGTCGGAACCCGGGGCCCAAAGAGGAAGGCACTTGTTTATAAGGCTATGCGAAAGGCAACTGGCAGAGCTGGGAGAACCAGGGGTCCACCTGTACAGCTCAGAGCTCTTTCCTCAAGAGGTCAATGCCACTGGGCAATGGTGATGGGGGGGGTGGCAGGGATGGGAGTAGGGAGGGTGGACAGAGCCTGTCTGGGGACACAGGGCGGGGCAAAGCCAGCCTCCCTGTGGCCTGGGCCTGCCAGGGTGTGTGGGCCGCCTGCTCCCAGCCCCCCACCCTGAGCATGCAAGAAGAACAATCCCCTTGTGTTTGGGCAGCCTGAGCCTGCATGCTGATGAAGGCTGAGGGGTGGGGGCTGGGATGGGGGTGCTTTAGAGGGTGAGGGGGTTCCAGGGCACAGAGGGACTAGGGGATATTCAGATGGGAAAAGGATAGGATCCTAGGTGCTGGCCCTGAAGCAATGAGGGTAACCTCAGGAAAGAGTAAAGGCTAGAGCTAAGGTTTAAGGTCCTGGAGAGTCCCTGGGGTCTAAAGCTCTTTGTAGGAGAAGGAGGGCCCCTAGGGACACATGCCCTCTTGGTCCATCATGAAGGTAAACATTGTTGGCTTGGTGGGAGCCAAGAGCCCACATTCTGGAAAGAGGCCATGTAACTGGCCGTGGGTGCATCTCCTTGAAGACCACTCCCCAGGGTGCTGGAGCCGGGCGGAGCACTGGGTGCCACAGGTCTCAAGATGGCGGGCCTGGGACAGGGGAGTGAGGAGGTGGGCACCTCCCTCTCCTGACCAGGCAGTCATGAGAGCCAGGCTGAAGTGAGTAGCCAGAGACACCCCCTGTCTCCCAGGACTCCAGCTAGAAGCTAGGTCAGAGCTGAGGGTCTAAAGAGCCACAGGGCATGAAGGACCACTCTGAGCCCCCAACTGTCATCTCCACACACCCCTGGTTGGAGATCTGTCTGCTGGCTCCCCCCCCCCCCGCCCCCAATCAAGGACTGCAGAGAATGGGAAGGGGTGTGTGCCTAGCCAGGAACTGCAGGGGAATGGCAGATGGGGACAGAGATGGAGCAGAACCAGAACCCAAGGCAGGGGATCGAAAGAAGAGCAAGTCCAAAGAACAGAACCAGCAGGTAGGATGTGGGCCTCAAATCTGGGGTCTCAGGTCCAGGAAGGCCCTCCCTTGGTGCTGGGGGCTTCTCTGGCAGAGCAGCGCCCCCCACCTGTGCAGGCCTGGGCCCGTGTGGGACAAGGAAGCATGTTCCTCACGGTCTCCCAGTCTCCCAAACCGGGACCCTGGCCTGTAGACTTCAGCGCGGGCTCCCCGCCCCACCCCCGGCCGAACCCCCAAACTTCACGGCCCGCGGTGCCCCGCCCGGCCCGCGCCCTACCTCGCTGGGGCTGTCCTGCGGCGGCGGCGGCGGCGGCGGCGGCGCGGCGGCT
>NC_043711.1:20072234-20077045 GCF_006229205.1 Suricata suricatta
ACCCTCCCCCGGCAGATCGTCCGCTGGCCGGGAGCTGGGGGCCTGGCTGGGGGGAGGGGGCTGGAGGGGACGTCCGGCTGCGAGCGACCGCCCCGCCGTGGTCCCACGGCGCCTGGCCCCGAGCCCCTGCACCCTCTGCCAGCCAGGGCCGCCCTCCCGGCGCCTCCGCCGAGCCCACCGCTCCCAAATCTCTGCCTCAAGCCGGCCGCCAGGCCCCACTCTGCCCCGCTCGGGCTCGGATCCCATGGAACACGAATTTCGACCCTACGCCCGACCCGGTTCCTGGCTCTGCTCGCATCTACGCCATCCATCCCCGCATCCCCGCGCAGGGCTCTCGCCCACGAAGACCCGCGCCCCTCAGCCACCCACAGCTTCCGCGAGGCCCGGCCCTTGTCCACCCGGGACAAGTTACTGGACCAGCTGGAGGAGGGGCCTGAGAGCGATGTGATCCCGAGCAGCCCGCCCCACCATTCCCCCAGAGCTACCCCCAGAATTCCTTTTTGGGGCTAGGGTCGCAAGGGCCGCGGCGCAGTTGAGTACTCTGTTAGGGAATGGGAGGAGTTGGACGGTCCCCCAAGCCCTCTCCTTCCTCCACCGCACCCCCTGGGGAGAAGATCTACCTCCCCCTCTTCGTAATCGGCTCAGCCTGGTCCCACTGACCTCCACCTCCCCCCACAGCTGAGTCTCTTGGCACCTGGGTGTGTGTGGGTGGGGAGGGGAATCCAATCTCCCTTCGCCTCCATCTGGCCGGGTGGACAAAGGGCAGGGGGACCATCTGGTCCCGCCAGGGTGGGGGAGGGGCCCACAGTGGCGGTCCCCAGGGGCGGGGGAGGGGCGGCGCTCTGGAGACAGCGAGAGCCTGCGGGGTCTAATTGCATCACTTTATTTCATCGACCTCCACTCTCAGACTCCCCAACCCCCAAACTCCAGAGCAGGAAACAAGCTTGGCTGAGCAGATCCAGGCCTAACAACCTGGGGAGGTGTGGAGCACCCAGAAAGTGAGGAGGGGAGGGCAGGGAAATCTGAGGGTCGAAAGGATGTCACCTTTTGTGGGGCAATTTTGGTCTGGGGCCAGCTGCAACCTGTGGGTGAATGAAGTTCAGGGCTGGCTACCCCTAAGCCTGGCAGAGGGCCTCCTGCCAGGGCCTCCCCATTGGGTCCCTACCTTCCTGGATGCTGCGTGGTTGGGAGGGGGCATGTGTGGAGGCACAAGAATGCATGTGTGTGAGTGCATGCAGTGCAAAGCTGCAGGTGACAATGTGTATGTTAGCCCAGAGTTGCCTGTACCTGTGGTTGCTCTCAAGTGAAGGGTCATATCTGGGATATAGATGCCCCCAAATGTAAGCATGCATGTGGGTATTGTATGTATCTGTGCTCTAAGAGACAGGGGTAGGGGTGTGAGTGCCCCATAGGACAACCAAAGGGAGAGGTCGGAGGCTGAACAGGGCAGAGAAAGGGGTGCAAGCAAAGAGGAAGGAAAACCTATAGGAGAAGCCCAGCTAATGGATTACCCTCCACCAGATTATGTCTCTTGATTCCTGAGGCTTTTCTTCTTGATTTCACCTCCATAGTCTGTCACTGCAAGAGAAAGAGGAAAAGGAAAAGATAGACCCCAAAGACAAGAACCCAAAGGACAGAGACACACCTGTTGCATGTACATGATGAGCGGGAACCCATGGAGGGAAGAAGGAGACAGAGACAGCCCAAGGCAGTCCAGCAGCCACCCCTGTCAGCAGGCCTGGGTCTCATGCTAGCCCCTGCAGGAAATCCAGCAACCCTGTGTGCCACTCCTCAGGTTTGTCAAGGTAACAGGGGTGCCCTGCCCCCTTCATAACCAACACCCGGTGGTTGGGCAGCTGCTTCAGGTGCTCAAAGCTGGTCAGACCCATGGGGTCCTGGTCTCCATATACGATAAGAGTTGAGGTCTAGAGAAAGGAAAGGGAGACAGAGTGAACAGGGACCTGACACACCGGCCCCAGCCTCCTAGAGGTCAGCTCTAGCCCCATTATCACTTCAGTCTCTCCCTGGGGTCACCCCAAATAAGGGAGAGAGACAAGCTGGCCCAGTGGGTGCTAGAAGAGGCCCCAGCTCCTGGTGGACAGAGGCATGGATGTTTGTTTGCCCCACCATGCAGTTTAACACAGAACAAGACATAGTAATCTTCTGTTAAGTAAACCAAAAGGGAGGAGTTTGGTTATTTAGCTCCTCCCAAAAGCCACCTCTTGGTTATCCCTCTCCCAGGTAAGGAAAGGCCCCAAGATGGACCCTTCCTTGCTCGTGGCAGGGGCATCTTGGCTTCCCACACAGGGATACCTTCACACTGGCATAGTCGGCAGCATTGATTTTGTCAGTGCAGATGGGGGCCACTGGCACATAGCCCCGGAGCTGGGAGCCAGGGGCCGTGAGGAAGGGCAGAGAGTACATGCCACTCAACGATGGGCTGATCACAACTGGGGGGCCCAGGTCCAAGGCATCTACCACAGCTGCAAGGAAGCTGCTGGGGACCAGCTCTCCAATAGGGGCAGGGGCTGCTGCTTCCTTGGAGTGCCCCAGACCTGCAGGGATTCAGGTGTGAAAAAGACAAGATGAGGGAATGATTCAGAAAGTGGAAGAGACAGTTCCTTCCTCCAGGAAGCCCTCCTAGGTCAGTCTCTCTGTGCCAGGTTCCTGCAGCACACAGAGTACCCGAGTTTATTCTTACAACAGCCTTGATCTACCATTCTCTGTGGCAAGCATGAAGCATTTCCCTCTATGTCTGCGCCTGTCTCTCCCAGCATTAGAGGGGTCCTGGAAAGGATCAGGCTCTGAAGTCCAACCCAGGTGGGTCCAAGTCTCAATCTGCCACTTACTATCTATATGACCTTGGCAAAGCCTCCTCAACCTGCTCTTGACTGCTCAGTGTCCCCATGTGTTAAAGGAGACAAAAAAAGTATCTGCCATTTTAGATTGCTGTGAAAATTAACTGAGTTAACTGGTTAAGAGCCACCCTTCCCAAGGCTGGCAGGGAGGACAGTGGCTGAGGAGCTGGTTCTGCACATGTGCCTCTCCTCCAATTAGTCCCACCTTCCCCAGAAAGATCAGCTCAAGACCTTCACATGAAGATCAATCCAACCCACGGTCTGAACCAATTCCATCTGGGCCTAAAGGTCCATACCTGGGCACTGAAAACATGGCAGCCATGCCTGTGAGGGGAGTGGTCAGCAATGCTGTCCCTTCACATGGCACCGTGTCTAGGTTATGACTGCCAGTCTGGGGCTGCACCTGCCTATGCCAGAACCCAGTTTAGGGCTTTGTACATCAGATCTTGACTGGGGACCACCCTCCAGGCTCTGCCCCACCCCCAATTGTGTCAGAAGATTCAGCCTCACTCGGTAGGGCTTCCAGAAGACCCTATGGTTATGGCTCGATCAAAAGATTTTACTTCCAATTGGCTGAGCACCAATTATCAGGTGTCAGGTACTGGCCACATATTCACATAATCTCAGTCCATTCTCACTAGAGCCAACCCAGAAAATAGATGTATATCCCAGCACAGATGAGGAAACAGAGGCTCAGAGATACTGAAACACTGCCCCAGGGCAACACCGTTAATTAGAAGGATCTGGACAGTGTCCAGACCACATCTGCATGGAGACCAGAAAAACTGGAAGGCCCCACAGTGTGCACTGTGCCCTGTTGAGCTCAGGGCCCAGCCTGGCCAGGTCCTCTCAAGTCCCCCAGCCCCTAGTGATGCCTCCACAACCCCTGTCCAGGAGCCTGCCCCAGAAATACCTGGCAGGTCAATGGCCACAGCCCGGTAGCCATTCTGAGCCAGCCTGTGCAGCGTGCCCAGGTTCAGCCAGGTCTCCGAGGAGAAGCGGATACCATGCAACAGCAGAACGGAGAAGCGGGCAGCCTGTCCACCGCCTGGCCGAGCCTCTCGGAAGAAGAGGCTCTGACCCTGCACCTGGATGGAACCCTCGTGCTGCTCCACATCCGCCATATTTGCTGCTGCGCTGGTGAAGCACCTGTGTGGTTCAAGGCCAGACTGATGAGCCACAGAACACCCTGCCCAGGTTACTACAGAGAGAGCAGAGGTCCCTCAAGAAGCAGCAAGAAGGCCTCCAGGAGGCTACCGGAATTCTAGGAACATGCTTTGGGGTGAGGAAGACACAGTGTTATTTATGCCTCTGCCCCTCAATTGTGTGGCCTTGGGCTTCAGTTTCCCTCTTCTGAAATAAGGACAATAAAGCCTACCTCAAGAATTAATGAGTCAAATGAGGGTACCTGCCCTTAGAAAGAACTCAATACACGGGGCTCCCATTACGATTATTGTTCTCACTGTTATTATACTTTTCTACAAATAGGGATAATACAGTAGTGTTCAGCTCATAGGTAGTTGATGAGATTAAATGAGCTCAGGCATGTAAAACACTGGACTTCGTTCCTAGCACATAGGGAGCTCAATCAACAGTAAGCAGCTATTTTGCTTCTCAATCTCTTCCTCTTCAAGGCACCGTTAAAGGCTGTAGGTTGGCACCACCGGCCACAGGGGGTCGGGGTTGGAATTAAAAACCCATTTTCCGGAGGCGGAAGCTGGAGCAGAGCCGGGGAAAGGCTTTGGAGTTCCGGCCTGCAAGGAACGCGGAGTGCCTAGCGCGCTGCCCGCTGTGGGCCAACGCTCTGCCGCCGTGGTCAGGCTCACGGTCAACGGCGCCGCAGCGGCTCTCTCTGTCCCCTCCGCAGACCTCGGTTCTGGCTCTCAGGGCCCGGTAAGGCGCACGCGGGAGGGTGGGAGCACACCCGAGGAGGGGACCTGCGGAACCGAGAAG
>NC_043711.1:20077145-20083292 GCF_006229205.1 Suricata suricatta
GGGGGGGGGGGGGGCTTGCAACTGCGGACTGCGCAAGCGCGCCTCCTTGGTCACGCTTTCTGCCACCTAGTACCCGCAGCAGCCTGCAGAGCCTCGGAGGCAGCGCGATGGTTGCGGCGCTGTTTGGCTGCTGGTTCCGCGTGGGCGGGGCCCGCTCCGGGGTATCTGGCCCGGTCATCCCGGTCGGTCGGGTGAGTGTCCCTGGGGAGTGAAGCCAGCAGGGTGCCTGGGGCGTGGCTGGCTCCGCCCCTTGGCCCCAGAGTCCTTGGGCAGAGTCCTGTGGGAGTGGCAGGCACTGGGGCAGTGAGTGTGTGTGTTGGTGTGTTGTGTGTGCACGCACGCGTTTGTCTGTGTGTGTTCTTAGGAGTCTGTGATGTACGTGTGTGGATGCAGTGGTGTGTGTCTGTTTCTACATGCCTAGATGGTGGAGGGTTGGGGGTTGGTCTGTCTGTACGTCCGCTTGTGTCTGTGTAGGTCAACTGTGTGCATTTCTGTGTACACGTGATTTTGAGGGTGTGTATCTACCTGTGAGTGTATTTCTGAAGGCATGTCTGTCATGTGCACATGTGCACATTCGCATGTGTGTTTTTTGTATGCATGTGTCGTTTTAGGATTGTGTGAATGACTGTGCTGGAAATGTGCGAATCTGCATGATTTCGAACATGTGTGTGTGTCCTTCTACCTTCCTGAAGGCTGACTGTATGCCTGATTTTGAGGGTATCTACTTCAAGAGATCAATTATTCACAGGCCAAGCATGTCTGCCTGTACGTGCGGGAAATAGCTTGTGCACAAGAAAAGCACGTGGGGGCAGGACTTGATGTTTGTGCACACGTGTGTACATCTGTGTGTCGTTGTTGACACGTATGTCAAGGACCTAACTTGAGTAGAACTTCCCCATCCCCATGCTGTATTTGTAGTATGCTGTTCCTGGCCAGCTGCCCACTCTCATAGTCTAGTGCTCCAGCTGCTTGGGTTGCCAAGACAACGGCCAAAGTCCCACCTCTCACTACCCCCAAATGGTAAAGGCAGGGCTCTGGACACAGGCAGGCCCAACACAGGGAGAGGTACAGCATGGATTCTCCCACTGGCGGGAACCAAGGCTAATGCCAAGTGGGAGGTTGCTCTTCGTGGTCAGAAGGAAGAGAGGAGCAGCCTCTTCCTCTCTTCAGCTCCTGGCTCTCCATCAGCACCAGAGGGGCCGCCACTGCCCACCTGCCACGGGACTGGGAGCCTGGAGGTAGGGGCTTGAGAAATATCCCTAAAGCTCCCAGGAGAGGAGGGTGGGGCCCACGATGGGTTTCTAGCTCCTAGTGGGGCCAGCACACATTGGCTCTCAATAAAGATGTGTTCACTGCAATATGGGAATAAGGCAGGTGTACTCATCCTAGGCCCAAGAAAGGATGACAGCACAGCCCTGGGTCAGGACCACTGTCTTACTGAAATACCACAGGAAATTTGAGAGGGCTGATGCAAAGTTATCCTTTCCCCCCATTTTACTGACAAACTGAAGACACACAGCCAAGAAGTGGCAAAGCAGAGTCTCGAAGACAGGGCTAACTGTTCTGTCTGGGTCCTGGGTCCTGGGGTCTGCCCTGTGGATAGTCAAAGGACTCAGACTGAGGTCATGAAGCTGGGGTTTCGGGGGAAGCATTCATCTCTCCAACCTCCTTGCTGCCTTTTCCATTTCTAGGTGTACCATGCTCCTCGCCCCATTCCCCTCATGCGTCAGCGTTTCCTCCATCCCAGATATTCTCCAAGAGCCCTCCTCCCACTTAATATCAACTGAGGTAGAGTGTTAAATATTCCCATCAATTGTAAAAAAAAAAAAAAGAAACAAAAACCACATTCTGATCTAAGCACTATTCTATGCAATGTAATTAAAAAGAAAAAAAACCCATTTCAAACATGCTGTCAGTGGGGCATGACTTTACACATAGTCCTTCATTCTGATGACTCTCACTACTCTGTCCGCCAGCAAGACTCCACTTCATCCCTCACCTCTCAGCTCTGTGGTTTCTTCCTTGGCAAACCAAGCATGGTTTGGTGGTTAGCAGCCCAGGCCTGGATCCAAATCCCGGCTCCCCTACTTGCTACTCTGCATTTTGGGCAACAGAATTTACCTCTCTGGGCCTGTTTCTTCATCTTCAAGAGAACTATAATCATATCTGCTCCCCGGTATTCTTTCTTGTGTGGATTCATGAGCCCTTGCACGTGAAGGGCCAAATACAGGATCTGGCTGTCATCAGCACCTGATGAATGGAAGTCGTTTCAGCTGGCACAGTGATGGTCACTGAGCAAGCTGTGTACCGGGAGACATCTCAGATGCCCCTTCTCACACTGCAGGGCATCTGGGCCCTTGCCCCAGCACATGGAGGAGTTGAGTATGAACCTCAGACCCCCACCCTGAGCAGGGGAAAGGGCAAGCACTGAGCTCTTCCTCTGCTGGGGGCTTCCGGGTGGGATTTGGGGATGGGGTCCAGGGGCCTGGTGGAGGCGCAGCCCCAGCCTTTTCTTCCTCTCCTCTCCTCCAGACTGTGGTACAGACCTCCATGAGCCGGTCTCAGGTAGCCCTGCTGGGCCTGGGCCTGCTGCTCATGCTGCTACTGTACGTGGGGCTGCCAGGCCCCCCTGAGCAGACCTCCTGGCTCTGGGGAGGCCCCAATGTCACAATCCTGGCTGGTCTCACCCCTGGCAACTCCCCCATCTTTTACCGCGAGGTGCTCCCACTCCACCGGGCACGCAGGTGGGTGCTGACCTCAAGGTACAGTGGAAGGACTAGGTCCAAGGGGAGTCCCTGTGTGGGACCCCAGCTCAACTCAGGGTGCTCAGGTGGGAGGGCAGTGGGAGGAGCCTAAAAGAAAGAACGGTGGGCCACTCCCAGACCCCCAGGACACACACTCCCCTGTGTGCCCACAGGGTGGAGGTGGTGCTGCTCCATGGAAAGGCCTTTAACTCCCACACGTGGGAGCAGCTGGGCACACTGCAGCTGCTGGCGCAGAGGGGCTACCGGGCCGTGGCCCTTGACCTCCCAGGTGAGAGCCACTACTCCGGCATCTAGGGAAGCAACATCCAGCAGGTACAAGGGGGCAGCTTCCCAGAGTGGGGAATTGGAGGGGTAGATAAGCCTTAAGGTATGGCTTGGCAGGGGGGTTTGGCTTTGGACCCCAGTGTCTGGACAAACAGTGGCAGGTTTCAAGACAAGATGGCAATACTAAAAGGTCTCTGTTTTTATTCTCTACCTTGAAAACTAGAATGTGGATTGTTGCACGTCACGGAGCAAATAGAAACATGACTCCCTTCACAAGCGATTGCATGGAGAGATCTCACTGTACTTTTTATGACAAACTAGATAGCTTTTTGTTTTTTTAGTTATGGAAATGATTTATGCTATCATTCTTTAAAAGTCAAACAAGAGTGATGCCCTCAGAGACCCATGCCACATTTCTCTCCCAGCAGTTTGGGGGTGCCCGCCTCCCTTTGGGTGTTTCCATATATGGAAAAACATGATACTGCAGGATTGTGTGGTGAGGTTAGGACCATGGCTGGTGTCCCATCTGCCTAGCAAATCTATCTGCAGCTTGGTTCTCTCCCCGCTGTACTATGTCTCATAGAGCATGCCAGTCATCTGTGCTAGATGCTGTCGGGATGGACAGATTTTATCTGCCTGTTCCTCTACTGGTAGATATGTAGGTTGATTTAGAGTTAGTTAAAATGCTTGAGAAATGAAGCTGAAGCAACTTTGGATATGTTTCTTTGAGCACAAAGGCAATAATTTCTGTAGGATAGCTACCAAGGACAACTGATGGGTCAAAAGATACACATTTAAAAAATTTTGACAAATACTACCTTATCCTCCAAAAATGCTCTATGGATTTATCCTCCCATCAGTCCCTTATGAATGTACCTGTTTCTCCTCATCTTCCTCAGCACTGCTTGCTTATTATCAATCTTCTTGGTTTTGCCAATGTAATGAATGAAAACTGCTTTTGTAGCGGGCCTATCACATTATCAAAAATAGCTTCTGGGAAGTTTGGGCTAGCATTGCCATGTGTGACTGCTCTTTCCCCCATTGTGATGGACAGGAGGTCCTGAGTTCCTTTCCAGCCTCCCTCAGCTCGTGCCTCCTGCTGTTCCCAGGTTTTGGGAACTCAGCACCTTCCAAGGAGGCAAGCACAGAGGCAGGGCGGGCAGAGCTGCTGGAGCGAGCGCTTCGAGACCTCGAGGTGCGGAATGCCGTGTTGGTGAGCCCTTCTCTGAGTGGCCGCTATGCCCTGCCCTTTTTGATCCAAAGCCACCACCAGCTTCGTGGATTCGTGCCCATCGCACCTGCCTCCACCCAGAACTACACCCAGGAACAATTCTGGGCCGTAAAGGTACTAGGAGGAGGGTTTCCAAAGGTCCTGGCTTCCTATCTCTGGCTTGAGTCATGGCAGGAAAGGACTCAGGTCTCACTTGAAGGACACACAGCCTCATCTGGATAGAAAGAGATGGGGTGTTTGGGAAAGATTTCCTAAGGAGGTGGCTAGGGGGTCAGTTCCCATCGGGCCCCAGGATCACAACCCCTTGCCTTGTCCTGCAGACCCCGACTCTCATCCTATATGGGGAGCTGGACCGCATCCTGGCTCGGGAGTCACTGCGGCAGCTCCGCCACCTACCCAACCACTCCGTGGTGAAGCTGCGTGATGCAGGCCATGCCTGCTACGTCCACAAGCCTCAAGACTTCCACCTTGTCCTCCTTGCCTTCCTTGACCACCTGCCTTGAGGTCACCTACTGGCCAGGCCCGAGGCCTGGCCTGAGCTTGGATTGTCTGGACCAGTGCCTCACCAGGAAGGCAGCCCCTGGGATTAGAGGATGGAGGCCAGAGGGCCAGGCCCCTCAGGACCTCTCATTTCATCTCACAGGCACAATAAAAAAGAGCGTTTTGTCATGCCCAGGGAGTGACAGGCCTTGTTTCCTGGCATTGCAGCAGGTGGGGTGGGAGTGGGAGGCAAGTCTGGGACTGCTTTGGGGCTGAGAGCTGGAGGGAGGCTTCAGTGACTTGGGAAGACTAAGAACATGGGCTACTTCCTAGCTGGCTGCCCTTACCACTTTGTGACTCAATTTCCTCATCTGTAAAATGGGCATGATGTTAATACCTACCACAAATTTTGGTTTTAGGATGGAATCAGTCTGGGTAAGTGGAGCACTTGGCCACACAGGGCTGGCAGGGGTCAGGGCAGGGCAAGGTGGTATAGCTGCTGCTGTGGCTACCGGGATTGGTGGAAAATCCAGGGTCTGGCAGGTTGAGCTGAGTGAGTCAGGAATGCAGGACCTATGGCCTCAGGGAGCAGGAAGTGTAGGGCTGGAGGTGGGGAATATGGTTTAACATTTAACATAGCACTGGTGGTAAACTACCAAGACTGCCTGCCCTGGGTATGTATGGGTCAGTAAACAGACCAGACTTAAGCCCCGGGAGAGTTGGGATGGACCCCTCCCTTCCCCTCCTGGCCTGCCTCCTCTGGGC
Organism: Suricata suricatta; assembly: GCF_006229205.1. Taxonomy (NCBI): domain Eukaryota; kingdom Metazoa; phylum Chordata; class Mammalia; order Carnivora; family Herpestidae; genus Suricata; species Suricata suricatta. The sequence goes on from NC_043711.1 coordinate 20,082,651, forward strand.
CAGGAGGCCAAAGTCTTCAAGCCTGCCTCTCCCCAAGCTGACTCAGAACTGCCTAAGGGTGCAAAAGGCAACCCAGAGCACAAGTGGGCAGCTCAACTGTATGCAGTCGGTGGGTGGCCAGTGGGACACCTGTGCCTCTTTATCCTCCCTCTCCAGTGGCTGCAGAAGAGCCAGGGAGCCTGACACAGGGTCAACCAACAGTTTGTCACATGTATACTTTTGTGCAGTTTACCTACCTCTCCCACTGTCACGAAGCCTCAGGGTTTCATTCTCCCACCACGACATTCTCTGTCACACAGACACTGCCACACGCAACCACCACCTCACACTCGTATTATCACACACATGGGCATACACACTGATACACGGTTAGATTTGCCCTCACAGCGGCACATTCACACGATCTCACATGCAGTCACACATGTGCCCCTCTGTCCATTTATCCTTTCCTGGCTCGTTATCCAGGCATAGGCTGGTCCTACCAGGTGCACGGACCTCCTGGAGCTTATACAGTATGAGGGGACAGATATTGACCAATAACCTCTCCACACAGGAAGCTGAGGCAGTCAGGGAAGCCCTCCCTGAGGAGCTGGGACACGGAATGGGAGAGAAGTCAGTCTCGCGCGGGAGGGGGTCGGGGTG
>NC_043711.1:20083392-20134198 GCF_006229205.1 Suricata suricatta
AGATAGAGTCCTCTGGAGGCGGGACCTTCCGGAGCTCGCTTCTAGGCCCGGGAGTGGGGCCTGGCGGGGGTGGGGCCGGCGGGGGCGGGACCGGGCCGGCGGGGGCGGGGCCAGCCGGGGGCCAGCAGTCAGCGCGGGTCGTAGCAGGCGGCGGCAGTGGCTGTCCCGGAGAGGGATCCGGTAATCCGAGCGGTGGCTGGAGCCAGGAGCGGGAGGAGACTCTAGCGCCGGCGCGGCCCTAGAGACTTGGGCGGTCCCTATTCGCAGTCTTCGGCCCCGCCCCGCGATCCCGTCCGGGCACGTGGTGGGCAGACCCGGGCGGTCCTGAGCCCAAGACCTAGCAGGACCCCGAGCCCTTGGCGCTGTGCGGGGCGGGCGCTGAGAGGCAGCCGCGGGCCCAAGACCGGCAGAGAGCGAGGTGGGGGGCCTGGGAGAGGAGTAGAGGGATCTAGGGTTCCATGGCATAAAATCCGGGCAATTGGGAGAATGATTTGGGAACGGCGGGGGGGAGTCAATGCCTGGGATCACACCTAGCTCAGCTACTCTCTAGCTGTCCCCGAACCTCTCAGCCTCAGCTTTCTTTTCTGTAAAGTGGGCATTCGGAGGCACAAGTTCATGGGGCTTTTTGGCGGATTCAAACGGGTATGTGTGGAAAGCGGCCAGCACGGCTCCTGAAACAGAATGGGGGCTCCGAAGCCGGGAGTGTTCTCCCTGTGGGACATCGGAGGAACCGCCCTCGGGAGGGCCTGTGTGCAGATGGAGTTCACTGGGCCCCAGAGGCTGGGAGGGGTAGGTAGCCACTCGCTTTGCCCCCAGCTCACCACGCGCAGCGCCATGGCCAGCGAGGGTCTCGAGGGCGAGCACCCGTCCGTGACGCTCTTCCGTCAGTACCTGCGCATCCGCACCATCCAGCCGAACCCCGACTACGGTGAGAAAGCGGTGGTCCCAGGGCCTGCGGTGGGGCCCCCGGGCGGGGACTGTGCTCTATACCAGACTCCAACCCCTGTCACCCAGCTGAGCCCCACTCTACTGCCCCAGATGGAACTTCAAAGCCTCTAGACTGACTGCTCAGCGTGCCCCTTCAGACTGTGCTGCACCAGAAGTTACTCCTGGTGGCCACTGCCAGATGTTTGAGGTGGGGGAGGGGAGGCCCCATAGCCACTAGGGAAGAAGCTCCAGAAGCCTACTGGAGCAGAACAAAGGCCACAGCCCTTAGGGAATCAAGTTTGATGGTTGGAAATTGTGGACATAGGTCCAAACCCCTGCCCTGTATTAACCAGCTGGGAGACAGTAAGCGAATCTCATGTCTCTGCACCAGTTTTCCTATTCCTAAGGAAGATAGCAATCACTCCTGTTTCTAACTGTGGACTTCCCACCTGACCTTCCACAAAGGGTCCTTGACTGGCCAAAAATATCTTCTTCCTTAGAGACAGAAATGCAGGTGTCCCTGAGGGATGTGGAATTGCACTGAGAAAGAATAGCCCATTTCGGATGGGCTCCCCTCTCTGAGTGCACCCCAGCTCTTCCTGAGCTGGTGGGAAGTGTAAGTAGGCAGAAGGGACCCTAAGACTCTCTGTGTCCACAGGGGCTGCCGTTGCCTTCCTTGAGGAGAGAGCCCGCCAGCTGGGCCTGAGCTGTCAGAAAGTAGAGGTGAGCTTGGGGCCCTGCATGGGGAGGGGAGCTGGGCCCTGGGGCACCTCCTCATCTCTTGTCCTCTCCAGGTGGCACCGGGCTATGTTGTGTCCGTGCTGACATGGCCAGGCACCAACCCCAGACTCTCCTCCGTTTTACTCAACTCCCACACGGATGTGGTGCCTGTCTTCAAGGTATGTGTGCAGACGGGGAGTGGTACAGGTTTTGGGGTACACAAAGATAATTTAGACCCTCTGTTGGATCCCAGGGATCCTACTGGGCTGGTCCTGAAACTGACTCCTGATCTCATAGGTGTTACTCCATTCAAGCAGTCTTTGTGTAGTGGTCCATTCTATGCCTAGGGTGGGGGTGGGGTGAGGGTGGGAACAGAGTTAAGGGATGGCAATCAGCTGCCCTCTTCAGCCCTCTTCTATCCCCTTCACCACCCCACTTGTCACCCCAATGCTACTTCCAGGGCAGGGCCACAGGTGAGCCGAGATTAATGACTAAATTTGGGGCTTGGGTCACTCTTCTCATCTCTGCCCCAGGAACACTGGAGTCATGACCCCTTTGAGGCCTTCAAGGATGCAGAGGGCTACATCTATGCCAGGGGCACCCAGGATATGAAGTGTGTCAGCATCCAGTGAGTGTCCTCCATTCCCTGTCCCCTCCAATTGAATTGAATTGACACAGGACCTGGGGTGTGATTGGAGAAACTCAAAACCAAGGAACATCTTGACCCCTTACCTTGGATAGGAATTACCACCATTATTACATGGATAGGGAGACTGAGGGAAAGGATTTCCCAGAGTCCCCCTACCAGACTGTAGCAGAGAAGGTCCCAGTGTCCAGGCCCACCCAAGCATCTGGTGGCTTCCCCAACACCTGGCTTACACCCTGTCATTGCCCCTCAGGTACCTGGAGGCTGTGAGGAGGCTGAAGGCTGAGGGCCACCATTTCCCCAGAACCATCCACATGACCTTTGTGCCAGGTAGGAGTGGCTTGGAGAGGGACATTTTCAAGGGAGCAGGAGGATGTGTTGGTGCGGGTGGCTCCCTCATCTCAGGTCCCTGTTGCTTTTACAGATGAGGAGGTTGGGGGTCACCAAGGCATGGAGCTGTTTGTACAGCGGCCAGAGTTCCAGGCTCTTAGAGCTGGCTTCGCCCTGGATGAGGGTAAGCAGGGTGGTAGGCCCCTGAGTGGCCAGTAGGGGGTAGGGAAGCTGGTAGTGGGGGCTGGGGCACTCCACCCTCTGAATCCCCTTTCCCTCCCCAGGCCTGGCCAACCCCACCGATGCCTTCACTGTCTTTTATAGTGAGAGGAGCCCTTGGTGTGAGTATGGGCTTGGCAAGAGGGCGTCACCGTGCAGATTGGGTGCTGGGCCAGAAGGGGCAGGGGCCTGCCAAGGGTCATGCAGCAAGTTTGGGCTGAGTAGGCCTTGAACCCAGAGCCTCTGCCTCCCAGCCCCAGCCCCTTCCTGCCTTGGCTTCTCCTTCCTGAGCTTCTTAGGGTAATCCCCCACCCCCACCCCATAGGCAGAAGCCACCTCTACATCGTGCATTCTATGGGGGACCGCCCTTCCAGAGGAGCTTGGAAAGAGGGGAAGACCTGGGGTCCCACCCCAGGTCTGACAGCTTTTCCAGCCCTTCCCATGCTTAAGACACCCCTTTCTCCCTCATCTCCCAGGGTTGCGGGTCACAAGCACCGGGAAGCCAGGCCACGGTTCACGCTTTATCGAGGATACAGCAGCAGAGAAGCTGGTGCGTGGCACACAGGGAGGGAGTTTGGGAATTCCCAAGGCTCTATGCCGGGGCCACTCTCACATCCGACCTCACACTCTCTTAGCACAAGGTCGTGAGCTCAGTCCTGGCTTTCCGGGAGAAGGAGAGGCAGAGGTGAGGCAGCCTGGGAAAGAGGGTGGGGGGCCTGGGCATCTGTGCAGGAGAAAAAGGAGGCTTTTTATTTGTTGTTCCCCCTGCTGCCCCTGCCCTGTCTCCCACCACAGACTGCAGTCAAACCCCCACCTGAAGGCGGGGGCTGTGACCTGCGTGAACCTGACTAAGCTAGAGGGTGGCGTGGCCTACAACGTGGTACCTGCTACTATGAGCGCCAGCTTTGACTTCCGTGTGGCCCCAGATGTGGACTTGAAGGTGCCACCTCCACCTGGGTTTGGAGGAGGGAGCCGGGTCCTCAAGCCTATCCTGGAAGCTCAGGGAGAGCCTGAGAGGTCAGCTCATCTCTCTTCTCGTAGGCTTTCGAGGAGCAGTTGCAGGGCTGGTGCCAGGCAGCTGGTGAGGGGGTCACCTTCGAGTTTGCTCAGGTATCAGCTGGGGACCCGTGGTCAGGGAGCCGTGGGAGCAGGGGAGATGGGGGTGGCTGAGTGGGGGTTGCAGTGGGAGAGTGTGCTTGGTGTGTCTGCATATGTCTGGACATTTCTTTGGCTTATGAGAGACATGTTTCATCCAGCTACAAGCATGAGTGGTGGAGGCCCCTGGTGGGTGCTGAGCATACCGTAGGAGTAAAATTAGGCACAGTTCATAGCCTTCTGGTCCTTACAGCACGAAGAGAGGAATAGACCTGAATTAAACATTTATATAATTTACTTTTGCATAAGTATGAACACATGTGGTTCAAGAAAGGGTGGGTGGGACCCCACACTCTAAGAACCTGTAACAAGTATTCAGCCAGTCTGAGAAGTCTGGGAGAGCCATCTTGAGGAAGGGGCACCTGGCCTAGGATATATAGGATGGACAGGAAGTAAGAAGATGGAGAGCAGGGGAAGGCCCCAGACCTGTGGCTGGACTGGCCAGCTGGGCATCTGGGTAGGTGGGTCGAGGCCGAGGTAGGGGATGGATGTGTGCCTGTGACAGGCAAGCCCACCCTATGAAGAATAGGGCAAGATGTCCAGGCTCTGTCCTGATCCTGCCTTCCTTCCCTCCCCCTAGAAGTGGACGGAGTCCCGAGTGACATCTACTGATGACTCAGACCCCTGGTGGGCAGCATTCAGCGGGGTCTTCAAGGACATGTGAGCGCACTGGCCAGCCGTTCTCCCCCTTTCCTCTGTCCTTCCCTGCCTCCCTTCCAACTTCCTTTGCCCCTTCAGTCCTTCCCTTGCCCTCTCCCCTCACTGCCTCCCCATTCACTGGGCTCTTCCCTCTGCAGGAACCTCACGCTGGAGCCGGAGATCTTCCCAGCTGCCACCGATAGCCGCTACCTCCGTGCGGTGAGCCGCTTGCAGTAGATGAGCAGTGGGTGGTCCTGGATCCTGGCCTTCCTCCTAACGGCTTCTCCTTGCCCCCTGCAGGTGGGGGTCCCAGCTCTGGGCTTCTCACCCATGAACTGCACACCCGTGTTGCTGCACGACCACGATGAGCGTCTACATGAGGCTGTGTTCCTCCGTGGGATTGACATATACACACGGTTGCTGCCTGCTCTGGCCAGTGTGCCTGCCCTGCCCAGTGAGAGCTGAATCCCAGGCTCCCCAACCTCTACCCCTGGAGCGTCCACCCTGACCAGTGTTGAGTATCCCTCTGCCCAACAAAGAGTCTGTGTGTGGACAGGGGCCAGTTCTGAAGTACTAAGAGAAAGGATGTTCATGGAGCAGGAATTCTGTCATTTTCTTTGTGGACATGCTATTACCATCCCCATTTCACAGATGAGAAAACAGCCTGGCTCTGGATACGTCCCTACCACCCTATGCCGCTCTTGTGCCCCTTGACGCAGCATACTCATCCAGTACCACTCAGCCTGGTCTGTTCGGTATCAAGGACCATAATTCCTGTTCTCAATGGTCCCCAAACCTGTATCTGACTTTTAAGGGCAGGGATACCATCCTCATCGAGGGGGAAACTAAGACAAAGATCTTATGTACACATTCCTGGCTTCTGGGAACACACTCAGGATCTGGAGATAGGCCAGGTGGGCCCTGCCAGATGTGGGGCAGGCAGAGAGCAGGTCATGACTGCTAGCATTTGTCAGACCCTCTGGTGTTGGCAGCATGAGTCACAGAGGGCCAGGAGCCCTAGTAGACTGGGTCAGTTTACTTTTGGATCTCCAGCACCCTGGGTAGGGAGGGATCAGTCTCTTACCACTGCTAGGGTTCCAGGCAGTACCAAGAGTCACTAGGCCCTGAGAGAGGAGCCTGTTCCTCTAGCTTATTTGATCTAGTCCTGTTCTTACCTCCATGGGAACTGGGTGGGAGAGACAGGGAGGCCCGAGTTTTTTTGGTGCTGGTAGTGGCCAGAGGGAAGCCCACAGCCTGGTTCTGTGGCCTGCAGGTTTAGTCCCCAAAATAATAGTCCCTGCTCCTCGAGTTCTGACAAGGAGCCAGGACTTTGTCATCTTTGAACCCTCATGGCAGCTCCTGGGTGCAGGTTTCACTGGAACCCCTTTAGAGGCTCTGCAAGCCTGTCCAGGACTACAAAACTTGCAGGTAATGGGGGTCCAAAGATTTGAAACACAAAAAGTGGGATTTGTGCTTCCTACACAAGGGAGGCCCCATGCGGAAGCTGAGAGCAGCAAGCTGGTGTGGCCTTCAGGAAGTCTGGTTGAAGCCCCTGACTTGGGGTCTGGCCTCCCCCTTCAGATTGCAGCAGGATGCCTACACAAAGGAGTCCTCCTGCCCCCTCTCCTGGGGATTAGAGCACAGGCCTTACTGGAAAGCACATGACCTGGAAGGTGGAAGGGTGACCACAGGCTGGGCCATGCTACCTTCAGGTCATAAAACCTGCTCTTGGTCCCTTTCAAGACCCCACCTTTCTGACACCCCCTGGTTGGCTACCCAGAGCATGCCAGGATGAGTCATGAACTTGTAGCCCAGCCTTGGTTAGCCAAACTTTCTGTGGTCCTGCATGGGCTGCCTGGGTCCCAATGCCACTTCCATCCCAGCCTAGCTCCATTATATCAGACCAAGTTTCTTTCCCTGTAAAACAGAACAGTAATTCCTACTTTAGAAGGGAGACCATTTATCATGGATTGTATACCTATTGCCCAGCCTAAGGAAGTGCAATCCTTTTTGAGACAAGTGCCCAAGATTGGTTCACAAATTGCATGATTACCATACTCAAGAGCAAGTTTTGAGGACTGACCAGGAAAAGTGATACCCTTGGCAACTTCTACAGGAAGTTGCCCCCCCCCCATACCAACGACCACTATACTGCTTGCTTCACTGGCTCCTCTAAAGACTAAGACTTTGCAGATAAAACAGCTGATGCAGGCTGTACAGCAGTGTCTGGCCCAGTTACTCTAGGAAGACAGTGCCACCACTGCCTTGCCTGCCAGGGCCCCCAGCATTTGGGGGTCCAGAAGCACCCAGAGTAGTAGATGCTAGCCGTGTATACTAGGAACAGCCTGAGTATGGAATGGCTCAGGCCAGAGTGCAGAATTCAGCAGGCTCCTTCTTTATCTCCTGGGTAAACTCAAAAGATCAGGATGTTTGGGATTGCTTTCCTCACCAGCCTGCCCAGTCCAGCATGCTATGTGTCCCAGCCTCCCTAAGGCCCACCACCATTTCTTTTACAGGAAGGAGTACATTCCTGCACTCCAGGGACCCATTTACCGACTCCCACCCATACCCTATCACCCAGAGAAGGCAAAAAATTAAAGTACCAACCCCATCCCAACCAACCCTACTCCCTGGATCACACAGACCAATGGACAGATCCTGCCGCAGGTTTATTTGTACAAATAGCACAGGAGGACACCAGCCCCACATATAGAAGCCCAGGGGTCACACCAGTCCTTCCACCCTCACACTGAGACAGAAGCCTCTACACTGGAGCCTTTGTGGGGGCCTGGGCACCTTTGGGAGCCTGAGCTGCAGCAGGAGCTGGAGTTGAAGCAGGAGTTGCACCTGCAGCCTGGGCCTTGGTTTGAGCCTGAGCCTTGGCCTTGGTTTGAACCTGAGCCTGAGCCTTGGCCTTGGCCTTTGGCCGGCAGAGCCTGAGACCCTTGGCAATGCGGGCACGAGCACGTTTCCCAAGCTTGGGGTGAGCGATGTAGGCAAGTCGATTTAGCTTGCGGCTGCCACCCTTTGGGATCTTGGGCTTGACCTCCTTGGGCTTGACGAGGGCCTTGATAGCCTCGGCACGTGCACTCATGGCCTTGGCATTGTTGGCCTGCATCTTCTTCAGGCCCTTTTTGTTGTGCTTCTTGGCAAAGCGCATGTTCCTCAGGAACTTGGGGTCTACCTGGAAGGCAAGGAAAAGTACAGGCTGTAAGTGCAGCATGTGGCCCCAAGTCACCCCTGGTGGCCCTCTCCAAAGCTGTAACCAAGAGACTGTTGGGCTCGGAGCCAAGGCCTCCTGGGGATGAAGACAGCATTAGGTCAAACTTAAATGCGGAAACATATACCCCTCACAAATCATCTGAAGAGAAACACATACTACAACCCCAAAAGCCAACACTCCACCCTGCTAATGCTCCAAACAAACCACATTTTCAGACCCAAGAGAGCTCAAATCCAAGTGCGGAAGGAAAGAAAAATTGAAGGCTGTCCCCTGTGCCAGCGTTGCAGGGCATCAGCGCAGGTTTTCCTGAACCTCTCAGGGCCATCCCCACCTCTTTAAAGTGTCAGTTAAACACCAAACCTCATAGAACAGATTCGAGGTAAATGAGATGGAAAAAGAGACCAAGATAGGGAAACTGAGGCTGTGACATTCAAGGATTCATTCCATGTATCAGAGACCAAGGGCACAGGGAAGAGACAGGACCCTGTTCTCTTGCTTAGACCCTGTAACCTCAGCCTTCTCAGCCAATCCTTGGAGCTCCTTGGCACAGGAAGAAAAGCTGACCCCCAAGCTCAGCACTGGGTCAGAGCAAGGTCATATGATGGGAAGAATGGAAGACTCTCACAAAGTATGCAGTACACAAAGATAAGGCCGTTTCTTTCCTTGAAGTGCTCTGGATAAGCAATAGCAATGGTCAAACTACCCTCAGGAGGCAGCTTACAGCTGACCAGGGAATTACGACCTGGTCTGGGAAAAGCCTAGTAGAAGTTTGTTATGGGTTTGGCAGAACAGCAGAACTTGAAGTGCAGGCAAAAGGTGGCTGGAGAGAGAACCCATGGGCTTTGGTAGCCCAGGTAAGACCAGAGACAGTTTATAACGGTGCTCAGGCAGATGCTGAAGCCAGAAAAAGATACAGGAAAAGCTCTGATTGTGCAACTGGGGCCAAAAAGACACACTTGCATGGGATGCGACCCACACACACTCACCCCTTTAAGAGATTCGTATCTTTGTGACCGGGGTTTCTTGATGCCATTTCTGTGCCATTTTCGTGCTGTGGAGAAGCAAAGGAACTAATTAGACCAAATGAGATTTGCTCTAGTAAGACCACCCAACATCACAGCTGGCCAGCCTGTGAAAAACCATTACTTCCCAAAGCAGGCCTTCTTGAGATCTGGAATAACCCTTATCATTGAATGCAAAGCCCTGTGGGAATCTCAAATGGACGGCTGGCGTCTAAAACTTTGACTCAAAGGTAACTTTGGCTGGAAACAAAATCAACCCCAGGCCCACAGTAGAAATGTGCCCCCTTGCCCTGCCCTGCATCCCTACTCCTTGTCAGGGTCTGGAGCGTGAGATACGAGGTTGGGCCTGGGGAACTTACACTGGTTGTGCGTGGTGTGGTTCTTGGACTTGGCCATGTCTGCACCTGGAAGAGGAGAGTGGAGGTCAGGCCCGGGGGCTCCCAGGGCTGGGCCTCTCATTGCTGCCCTGAGCTGGAAAGACGTGGGCCAGAAGCCGGAATGAAGCTGCACACAGATGCCTCGCATCTGCGGCCTCCGCCGGCCTCAATTTACGCAGCACGACCCGACGACGCCGGTCCCCGCCTCCCGAACTCTGGTAACAGTGCCCTGAAACCACCCCTTCCTCCCAAGACTGCGCTCTACCCCAAGCCCGAGTCCTCCTCCTCCCATCCACTCCTTGAGAACCCACAAGCACCACGCGCGCCCCGCGCCCTCCGCTCCCCACAACCATGCAGCCTGTCTCCCGTCCCTCCCGCGGTTTGCGCCCGGTAGCGAGCTGGGAGTCGCGGATGGCTCCGGATACCGCGCAGCCAAAACTCACCAAAGCCCGCGGCTCCCGAAGCGCCTCGGACCGGAAGAGAAAAAGGAAGGCCGCTGTGCAGCACGGGAAACAGGGTCCTCCAGGCCGGAAGGTACATCCGGAAAAGCTTCCCCCACCGCCAGGAAGAAAGGTTCCGAAGCTCGGGATGGTACAAGCCCTATGGGAAGGCGGCGCTGCGAACCTGGCCTCACTTCCTTCAGGTTTTACCCACGTTTATTCCTTCAGGACCAGGCTCTTGGGGCCCAGTTCTTATTAAGGGCCCCAAAGGCGAGGGGAGTCCTTGAGGAATGCATGCTAGGAAAGGAGTGACAGACTTGTGATCTTTAAAAGTACCCCTGGCTGCTGGGTGGAGAATGGACTCTAGGGGGCAGAAGTGAAGCGGAGGAGGTGTGGGGAGGCTGGTGCCAAGCACCCCGGGAGAGCGGAGGAAGCTGGAACCCAGCTGGGGCAGCGGGTATGGGGAAGAGTGGATCTGTAGACTGGACTTGGGATGCAGAAGATGAGGGAGGGATGGGTGGCCCCTAAGTTTTTGGCTTGAACGTCTACATGAATGCTGGTACTGTTCACAGAAGTGGGGATGGTTGGGAGGGACAGGGCTTTTATTGTTTTGCTTTGAGGAGCCAGTAATCCAGATGTTTCTGTTTAGATGCATTAATTGTGATACGCCTATTGGACATCCAAAAAGAATTGGGCATTGCCTTCTGACAACTTTTCCCTCTCCTCTCACCCCCGCCCCCCGCCCAGTTCAGTCTCCACGCAACAGTGGGACCTGAGGGCACCATTAAAGACACAAATCAGACCTTGTCATTGAAAGTCTTCAAAGGCCGCCTCCTGCATTTGGAAATAAACTCTTTACCTCCCCTAACCCTGGCAGCCTTCTCCATATCATCCACTTCTCTCCAAACCCATGGGCTTTTTTCTTTCCTGCCAAGCACAAATGCTTGTTCTAACTTCAGTGCCTTTGCACTTACTATCCCCTCGACTGGACTACCGTCTCCCTGGACTATACTCTTTGGATGGTGTGCTTTCTTGGAGAGGCCTCCCAAGACTGCCTATCCTATCTAAAATAGACACACTCCACTCTATCTCCTCAGTTATTTTGTGTCCTCTCATTCTCTTTGTTTCCTTCATAGAACTCTCCAGACTCTAATTATGTTTTATATTTACTTGTGTACATATCCACTGGCACAAGTGGCATGAGTTCAGAACTGGTTTAGTCATTTTTACTTTCCCATTGCTTGACGTACCACTTGATGTAGAACAGGAACTTAGTAAACACCTGCTGAATGGACATTCTTTGGGAAGGTGGGTTTACAGAGTGACCGGAGCATATTGCAGAGAGTTAGGGGGTGATGGGGGAAAGGAAGACGTGGGCATCTGCTCGGGACTTAGTTTTGCCAGGTTGCTGTAACAGTGGCAGAGCGAGCCGTGAGCAGAAAGCCATAGTCTGACAGGGGAGGCAGATTCAAAGACAGATGATGGCTATGCATTAACATTGGAGGATTGGCCCAGAGTGAAATCCCAGCTGCCTGCCAAAGGGGGGGCAGTGACAAGAGTGGGGAGCTTTGATTGATCTGAGGGACTCGTTCAGGGGCCAAAATGGGAACATGACCTGGAACCACTAGCCTGTCATCCCTTTCAATAGAAAAGATGGTAGGGCCAGCCTTATGTATAGCGAGAGTTCCCTCCTTCTTCCTTCCTCCCTCACTTCCTCCATCCCTCCCTTCCTTCCTTCTCTCTCTTTTTCCCTTTCCCTCCCTTCCCCACCCTTCCCTCCCTTCCTTCTCTCTTTCTTTTTCTCCCTCTCTCTCTCCCTCCCTCTCTTCCTCCTTCCCTCCCTTCCTTGCTTCCTCCCCTTCCCTTCTCACTTCTCCCTCCCTTCCTTCTCTCTTTCTCTTTCTCCCTCTCCCTCTCTCTCCCGCCCTCCCTTCCTTTCTTTCTTTCATTCTTTTTTTATATATATGTGAAAGCTCTTTTGTAACAATTTGATTCATTCATTCATAATTCGTGGACATCCTTCCCTGTTCATGAAAATCCTTTGTGGTCCTATTTCATTTTGTGCATTTAAAAACATTATTCTGGGGGAGGGGTGCCTGGGTGGCTCAGTTGGTTAAGCATCTGACTCTGGGTCAGGTCTTGATCTTGCAGTTTGTGGGTTTGAGTCCCACATTAGACTCTGCACTGACATTGAGGAGCCTGCTCAGGATTCTCTATCTCTCCCCCCTTCTCTTTGCCCCTGTTTTGCTCATGGTCAGTCTCTCTCTCTCTCTCTCTCAAAATAAATAAATAAATGTAGGGGAAAAAAATAAATGTAGGGGAAAAAATCCTGGGGCTCCTGGGTGGCTCTGTTGGTTGAACATATGCCTTGGGCTCAGGTCATTATCTTATGGTTCGTGTGAGTTCAAGCCCCATGTCGAACTCACTTCTGTCAGCTCAGAGTCCACTTTGGATCCTCTGTCCCCCTCTCTCTCTACTCCTCCCCTACTCGCACCCTCTCAAAAATAAATAAACAATTTTTTCAATTTAAAAAAACCTTTAAAAACGTTATTCTGGGGGCTGGCTCAGTTGGAAGAGCATGTGACGCTTGATCAGGGGTTGTGGGTTCAAGCCTCATGTTAGGCATAGAGAGTACTTAAAATAAATAAGTAAATAAACAAAAAAACCCCACTACCACAGCACAGTATTCTGAAAGAGGTCAGTAAACATCACCAGATGTCAAAGGAGTCTCTGACACAAAAGAGGTGAAAATGTAACCTTTCCTCCAGGGTTGACACACTGCCACCCTCTATGAGTGAGCAGTTCTTGCCCTGTTTCAGATCCATGTGGGGCTTGGGTCCACCCGCCGTCCTCAGCGGCATAGCCTGAGCCAGAGCCACTAGCAAGGCTCAGCAGAGTGTCTATGAGTCAGGCCCCTTGCCGATGCCTTGGGCACAAGCTGAAGAGGGGAGGCTGGATGTGACCCACCTGAACCATGTGGCCTGCAGTGACACTGTCTTTCCCAGGCCTCGTCCAGAGCTGCAGCCCAGGTAGGATCCAGTAGGGCCCATTCAATGAAATGACAGGATTGGAGACATCTGGGATTATTTTTGCTGTGTCTGGTACAGGTCCAGGTGCATATGGGGGCCTGAAAAGTGTTTGAGGAATTAAATGTACACACTTCACAAACCCAGGCAAATGGCTGAATCAGGAAGCAAGAGGCCAGTCAGCCTGAAGGGATTTCACAGGGATAAGAGTCAGCTCTTCGACCAGGTCAGATCTCTGCTCTCTAAGCCTCAGTCTGAGTGTAACCTGGGGACAGACACAGTAATTGCCTCACAGGGTGACACTGGGTAATTTGAGTAAAGCCTTGAACGCTGTGCTAAGTACACAGTAGGTGCTCAATCACTGTCAGTCCCATCTTTGCTTTTTTCCCTCACAAGGCCTCTGGGGAGGGGGAGAAGGCTCAGGGAAAGAATGTCAGAGGCAAGTGAATGCCAAAAATGATGACAGGATCCAAGGGAGGGCCAGGCTGGAGGGAAGGGACAGTCATCAGGGGTGAAGAGTCCCCTCAGTCCTGCAGTGCCAGAGGGACAGGGACCCCCAGTGTACCAGATGAGAGGGACTGTGAGCGGGTTATCAGAAACCAGGATGTTCTCTCTGTAGAAGACTGGCGGGGGGGGGGGGGGTGAAGGCACAGAGGAGGAGCCCCCTGAGCAGTGGGTTGGGCTTTGGATCTGCTTAGAAATTCCCAAGTGAGAGGCCACCTTGCTCTATGTGTCCCCAGAAGGCAAAGCTGTGACTGAGGGAGGAAATTACTAGCTCCATGGGTGGGGATTATTACCGATCAGTCAGCATTTCCTCTGAACCATGGAGCAGTGAGTTCCCTCCTACAGGAGGTATGCCAGGAGTGATCTAATTACTGGGGATGGTGGATGAGGTATGGGATAGAGAGTTGGTGACTATAACCCTTAAGTTCACTTATCTCTGGGAGTCTGGGATTCAAAGTGTGCGGACAAGGAAAGGTTGTGGACAGCACATGACGCCAGCCTGGGGCTCGGGGTCCTGGCAAGAAGAGAGAGGACAGTTCAGGTGGAGGCTTGGAGGTGCAGCCCCTCCCTCAGGTCACTGGGTATGGCTTCAACAACAGCCCAAGGCCACCGATTATCCCTCTGTGGGGGCCTCCGGCCCAGGAGTGCTGCGCTGCCCCAGCTGGGAATGTGAGCCTGTTGTCCGCACGGGGGCAGCACAGGCCCACGGATGGAATGATGCTGCAGCCGGCAGGCTGGGGCTCCCTCTCATGGGAACCCTCTGAGCTTCCAATCCCTTTCAATACCTCTCTCTCTCTCTCTCTCTCTCTCTCTCTCTCTCTCTCTCTCTCTCACACACACACACACACACACACACACACACACACACACACACACACACAAAACACCCTACTTTCCCATCCACCTCCACCTATGGATCTAGCCTCTATCTGCCAATCTTGGCAGGTGCTCTGGGTTGGGTTGGGTCCCCCTGGCTCCATCCAAGCTCCTAGTGGTGATGGGGGAGGGGAATGGGTGTCTTCCCCACAGAGGGTTCAGGGCAGAGAAAGTAAAGCCTATGGGGCCTGCTGTTGTTGGTCCACCTCAGGGTTACAGGAGGCCACAGTTTTGGTATCAGGTGGGCTTAGGTTCAAAGCTGACTGCTACTCACCAGCAGAGTGACTTCACATTTTGAGCCTCAGTCTCCTCATCTGTAACAGTGGGGGAGAACAGGACCCAGTGCTGAGCAGGAGGGAAGCCTCCCAGAGCCTAGGTGTGCATTTGTGAGACTGTCCAGCAGCCTTGGGAGGTGATGGGGTCCTCGTTACCATATTTCACAGGTGGAGAGATGAGAGTCCTTGGGCATGGCTTCCTAGAGGTCCCACAGCCAAATGCCCAGTGGGACCTGGAGGAGCACAGGATGGTGTGGCCATAGAGGGAGCCCTTTGACACTGACCCCCTCCCTCCCCACCCCCCCTCAGGTGATCTGGGAGAAGCCCTTGGTCTCTCAGGTCAACAGATGCTTTGAGTGGGAGCATCCTCTGTGCTAGCCCCTGCCTCTGCTCAGACTCACTCACCCAGAACAGGCCTAGAAAAGAGGGTGTGTTGGTGATGGTGGCAGTGACCCTGGGAGGGGGCAGGGGGCAGCTGGCCTCAGGCGGACAGAAACGGGCAGGATGTGAATGGAGGAGAAGCTCAGTGCCTCAAAGAACTGACTTGCCGGGCATGGAGGGGGAGTAGGTGTGTGCAAGGGGGCTGGACAGGGCAAGACTGCACCCTGGAGAGGTTCCCCCTATTCCCGCCCGCCTCTGAGGTAAAAAACACAAAACAGCCAAGGGGACTCCTTTTTAACAAAGAGGGTCTGAAAAGGAAGAATGAAGCAGAGGGCTGGGAGGGACTCTTTCCTTTCCCTCCCCAGCAGCCTCCAGGGCGTCAGCAATGTCATTGCTATGGCAACTGCGGCCCCTCCAGTTCCCCTTTCTCCCCTTTCCCCGTCCTGCCTGGATGCCCACCATCCCAGCTGAGGCTAAAGAGAGGCCTGGGGTAGGGGGAGCGTCTTACTCTCCGGCTGAAGGACAGATAGGCCATGAGGGCCACAGGAGGGTTGTAAGCCAGGGGGTGAGGTGGGGGCGGTCTAGGGAAGGCTCTTGGCTTGCCCTTGTCTGCTCCCCATTTAGTCCTTTAGTAAAACCCCCTCCAGGACCCAGCGCATCATGGATGAAATGAGGGAGAAGGAAGCCCGCCCCTGTTTAGGGAGGCACAGGGGACACTGGAAAAGGACCTGGGGTCTGAGGAGCAGCACACTCAGGAGGGCTGGGGGCCTAAAGGTCCCACCAGACGCCCCCTGAGCAAGAGGAGCTGGTGGTCATAGACAAGCAGCTTCGGCCCAGACATTGCCCTTTGTAAGCTGTGTCCCTGGGTAAATCATCAACTTCCCGGGGGCCACCCCTCACTCCCCTTTTGCCCTCAATCCCCATGTAAAATGGGGTCAGCCATGCAGGCTGGGGGAGTCTTGTGATGCATCAAAGAGAAAGGATGACCTCTCCAGAAGATCTGTGGATGGACCCTGGGAGGCCGTGAGCTTGAAACCCTTCATGTCTGTCGGGCCATAGCTGTGGCCATGATCACCAGGAGCACCTACTGTGCACAGAGCCTGGAGGGCTGGGTAGAGAGGAAGATGTACACACAGCACACCAAGATGCAGAACAGAGAGGGTCTATCCAGGCCAGGAGCCTCTAGGGGTTGGAGGAGGGACCTGGAAGTCTTCCTGGGAGAGGAGGCATGCTGTTGGCTGGAAAGCAGACTGTGAAAGATCATGCAGGAGGGGCTGGGAAGGAGGCGAGGAGCTCTCTGGCAGGAGACCCCAGCTGATCTGGGCCTCCCTGAGCTGCACCCTCAAAGCCCAGAGGCCTGGCCCACAGTGAGCATCCCCGCCTTCCCAGCACACAGCCCCAAGGCCAGCAGGGAAAGGATGCCCCGCTCATCGCTATACCCTCAGAGCGGCTTCCCTCGTTGCTCCCATGTTGCAGATAGGAAAACTGAGGCTGAGAAAGGTGAAGTGACTTGCCCAGGGTCACCAGCTTCTTCTCTTCTGTCAAAGCCACTCTTGGAAGGTCTTCTGGGTTTGGACCCTGCCTGAGACTCTCACGCTGGTGACAGTTTGGGAAAAGGAGGTTGATGTCTCACCTGAGTGAGCCAGCGATTGAGTGTCCCCGGCGGCAGAGGGTGGAGGGCTTATCTCATCCAGCCAGGACAACACTGGCGGGTCCTTCCTTTCTGTGCCCGCCGCATACTTGTCCATCCGCTGGCCATCACCTCCTCACGCACCCCTAGCTCATCCACTGGTGAAGGTTCCAGAGGATGACCCAGATCCTGCCTGACACGTAGCAGCTGGGTGAGCTTGAGCAAATACTGAACTCCCTGTGGCTCAGTGTCCCCTCCTGTAAGATGGGCATGAGGACACTACCTACTTGGCAGGTTGTGGTGAGGCTTCAGGGACCCATTCCTACCAGGCTACCCTATGGGGCCCTGGTCACGATCTCTATCCCGCTGAGACCAGGCCTGAAGCAGCCGGAGGCCTGGCAGGTGCTATGGGGGTCCTTCCCTACCGCCCAAATCTTTCCTGGAAACAGGGCAGCTGCCCATCCCTGAAGTGCCCTGTCAAGAAGGAGATGGGAGAGCAGAGGTGCCCCAGGATGCCCTCCTCTTAGGCTGGGATGATGAGGGGCAGGGCCAGCAAAGGGCGGGCTGAGGAGCAGCTGCTGAATGGGGGTGGCTACGAGGGGCATGGGAGACCCCCACCACTCCTGGCAACCAAGCCCCAGCTCTGACTGGGCCTATCTCCGCCGGGCTACCCGCCTGGCACGGGCCTGGCCGCTATGGTTTTAATCGTTTTCCACAAGCAGCTCCTGGAGGTGCGGGGGCAGCTTCCCCTTGACTTGCCTCTCCTGGAGGATGAGGCTTGGCTAAAAATAACTTGAATTGCTGTGCTCCCACCCTGGCAGGAGGAGGGGCCTGGGGGCTGCGGGGGTGGGAACGTGGCAGCAGCCTGGAGAGGGGGTTCCCTGAGAGGAGATGGAGCAAAGCGGTGCTGGCAGATGGGAAGGGGTGCAGGACATCGCAGGAAATGTGGTTCTTTCTCACCCACTTCCCCCAGGCCTTTTCCCGGAGTGCAGTGTTTATGGAGCAGAGCTGGGGACCAAGGCTGGCCTAACCCCTGGACTTGCATCATGGAGGGGGACCAGCCCAGCTGATATGGTGGCAGCCAGCTCCTTCCAGCACAAGAGTCTGTTGGAAGAGACCCCCCCACATACTGTCAGGGCAGGAGCCCCCACCACTTACTCCTGCCCAGAGGAAGGCTTGGATCTGGGTTCCTGTTCCCTATTTTTCCCTTCCCTGCTTTGTGACACTGAGCCTCATTTGAAAACTGGGTACAAATGCAAAACTAAGCACTTCTTGGCCTGCCGAGGCCTCTCCTAATCCACCTCCTCCATCAGTCTGGAGAGGCAGTGTTGGGCTCCCCATCACTCCCTTGGTGCAGGGCTGAGAGAATGACCATCCTCAGAGCAGGTGGGGGCTGTGTCAGAATCCAGGAGGCGAGATTCTTGACACCCTGGGATAGGCAGGAGTTGGGTAGGAGTGGTGCACACTGGAAAATTCCACCAGTGAACATCTCTCAAGAGCCCACAGGGTACCAAGCATCGTTGATACTGGAGGGGATGCAGGCCTCAGCAAGACAGACAGGAATCCCACGCCTCAGGAGCTTACAGTCCTACAGGGCAAATTTCATTCCCCTTATTGTATTGTGCGGTAGGTCACCAGTGTCCCTTATATTATTATACATTGTCACTTCCAGATATTATTTTACATTAAACAGATATTATGTTTAAACAGATAAATAAGGAATAAACACAAATTTAATTGTTCTGTCCCTCAAAAAAAAAAATCCCCAAAGCCGGTGAGCTCTGGAAGCTGACTTGTTCTCTTTGCCTCCTCTCACTGATATTCCATCACATTCATCTAAAAGGAGTTCCCTTCTGCACCCTATCCCCCCTCCAATCTCCAATCCTAGCTGAATGTCCCACAAGGTCACTGTCTCACTCAGGCAAGGGTCAAATTTGGTTTGGAGTGCCAGATTGATATGTGGGGCAGGATGCCTGGCCTTTGGGAGAGCCAGAGCCCGTTGGGAAGATAAAATGCAATGGAGAGGAGTACAGAACCCGTGGAAGATGTCTCCCTTGGCCCAGGGCTTTTACACTACATTAATAGAAGCAGAGAATGCAGAAGTGGGGAGGTTAACATGTCTGCCCTGTTTCAAGCTCTTCATCTCTACTCGAGGGGCTCAGTCTGCCTGCCATCCATCCATCCATCCATCCATCCACTCATCGATCCACCTATTTGTACATCCATCCATCCATCCAACCCACCATCTATGGTAGACAGAATAATGAGTCTCAAAAATGCCTACATTCTAATCTTCCGACCCTGTGAATATGTTACTTAACACAGCAAAGGGGAATTAAGATTATGGATGGAATTAAGGTGGTTAATCAGCTGACCTTAAAATAGGGAGATTATCCTGGATTATCTGAGTGGACCCAATGAAATCACAAGGTTTCTTAAGGGTGGAAGAGGGAATCTGAAGAGAGAACATGATAGCAGCATGGCTGGCTCTACAGATAAAGGAATGGAACCGTAAGACATGGAGAATGAACAGCCTCTAGAAGCCGGAAAAGAGAGAAGTGGAGTGTCCCCTGGAATCTTCAGAAGGAACACAGCTCTGTCAACACCTTGATTTTAGCCTAATGAGATCCAGTGCAGATTTCTAACCTCTAGAACTAGAAGATAATAGGTTTGTGTTGATTTAGGTCATTAAGTTTGTGGTGATTTGTTAGAACAGAGATAGGAAACTCATGTGTCATCTAATGATCCAATCCATTAGGCAACCAAATATCCATCCATTTATACATCTGACTGTCCATCCAACTAACCATCCATCCATTCTTTTAACAAATATTCATGTTAAAGGAGTGCCTCCCAACTGTGAGAGAGAACAGTGGCTACCTTCCGGAAGCTCCCCATCCACTGAGGGAGACAGCCACAGGGTTGTCATCCAGGACCCTCAGTGCTACCAAGGTGGAACACAAAGGCATTTGGGAAGGATTATGGGAGGACTCGTGGCTTGGTGGCTGGTCGTAGCAGGAACAGGACAGGAAGCACTACAAGACAATGTGAGTCTATAGAGTCAGTTGCATATTTGTGTGCATGGGTGTGTGTGTGTCGTGGCGCTCTGACTCTCAGGGAGCACTTGGCAGGAGCCTGGGGGCCCCACATCCCTATAGCAGTTGCCACCCAGCAAATTAATGTGTTTCACAAGAAATGCCTGGGTAGCCATGGCAGTCAGCATTGTGAAGCACAGGGCAGTCACAGCAGTGACTGTCAGCAAACCCAGACCAGTGGAAAGAGATAGAGAGGAAGGGGCTTCAGCCGCTTTGCCCCCCAGACTCTGCTGCAGCTTTTGACTTCCAGCCACACTGAGTCTCACGCTTCTCCATGGCTCCCATCTCAGCCTCAAAGATGGGGAAACTGAAGCTCAGGGGAGGAGAGTCAAGGGCACATGCCGAGAAGGGGCACTGCTGGGCCCCAACCCTTGTTTGGCTCCATGTATTCTCTGCAGAGTGAGTGCATCCCCATTTCCCCGGCAGGAAAGATGTTTTCCCACAAGACTCAGAATGGGGCCGGCAAAGGAGCATGGCTCAGGAGATCAGGACACTTGGCTTCAAAGCTAAGGTGAAGGTGGCTGAAGGGTCCCCAGGCCAGGGCTTCACCTGTGACCAGACTTATGACCTGTGGGCTCCCTGAGGGCCATCTTGATGCTTCTGTCTCCCGGGCCCTGGCACACAGCACAGCACCTGCTGGGTAAATACATTGTTCCTTGAATGCCCAGCTCTGCTTGCTTCCTTGTGTGTGGCCTCAGGGGGCTGACTGGCTGGCTGAACCTCAGTTACTGCATCTATAAAGTGGGATGATCACATCAGTTCTTGGGAGGACTCAGCATGTGTGTAAAGTAGCCAGCACATACTATACTGTTCTTGCTGCAGTGCTGATTATATAAGATATTCTGCTCCGGGTGCTTGGCTGGCCCAGTCAGTAGAGTATGTGACTCTTGATCACAGGTTGAAAGTTCGATCCCCATGTTGGGTGTAGAGGTTACATAAAAATAAAATCTTTAAAAGGAAGAAAGAAAGAAAGGTTCTACTCTTCTACCCCAATACGTGTCGACTATCCCTGCAAGTCTCCAAGGCACCTTTTCCACCACAGTCAGCTTCATTCCTGCCTTCATGACACAGAAAGCTTCCTTCCAGGAATGTCCTTCCTCTGTCCTGCTGCTGGTCCCAGGCCTGTTTTGCCTTCTTCAAGGGCTCCCTCCCTGCCTCCTCCTCTCCTGCTTGTCCCTGACTTCCCCTGCCCCGGCAAGCCCCCGCCCCCAGCCCCCTGCTGCATTCCCGGATGTCAAGCTCCCTGAGAGATGCCATTCAGAAGCCCAGAATCTGGAACTTCTGGCACGTTTCAGTGATGCCCAAGGACAGAAAGACAGAACGTTGGAAATCAGGATTGCCTCTGACTTTCTGGGCTGTGGGGCCCATTTCACAAATGAGGAGACAGAAGGACTTGAGAGCAGGTGCACACAGCCTACCTCCAATGTCTGGCATTTTGTCTCATTTTACTCCCGAAGCAACTTACAAAGGAGGCTCTCTTCACAGCCCCATTTCATAGGTGAGGAAACTGAGGGTCTGAGAAGTGAAGCTCACATAGCTAATATGTGAAGGAGTCATTTAAAAATACCCAATGACCCTGTTCTTTACAAAAGTAGCAACAGCAGGAACTTCTGGATGATTTCCGCCTACACGGAATACTTGGGTTCTGAACCTCTCACAACTGGCCTTCCTGACGATGTCCCCACGGACCTCCTTCCTGTCTCATAACTGCCACAGGAGGCAGCAAAGCTTCTCCCCCCCAACTCTGTCCTATTTCTTGGAAACACTCAGGATCAGAATCCCTGTGGGGTTCTGGTCTCACGAACCTCCCCTCATTTCTTCTCAGGGACGGTTTGGGGAAAGAGAAGACTGGAGGTGGCACGCGACTGGGAGATGAGTCTGCCATAACTTTTGACAGCCAGGGAAATTCACTCCCAAATGCGGGGTCCAGCCTGCCCATGTGGTCTTGTCTCCTCCTGCCTCCCTCCTATCTGGCTGCTGTGGCTCTATCCTTGTCTGGGCCAAGATCTCCACTGGCAGACCAGCGTGGACGCTTCTGAGGCCGACTCCAGCCAGCTGGCTGGGTGATCTCAGCTTAGACTCTTGACCTCTCTGGACTGAAACTGTTTCTCTGTGCAGCGGGCAATTTTGGGGCTCTAAGTCCCCCAGGGAAACAAGGGAGGAGACTTTCAATTCTAGCACAGAAACCAGGAAAGGAAACAAGTCAGGGAAGTAGCCCCTGTACTTCCTGCAAGCTGCTTTAGGTCTACGAAGGAACCCTAAGGAGCACTAAGAGGCCCTGCGCTCCCAGATCAGATTCTCTCCTTGAGGCCCTCTCTGCAAAGGTGGCGGTGCCCAGCACTCTCAGGTGAAGGGACAGTGCATCCGCCTCACCCATCCCACTGGGTCCCTCTGGCTCCCCTGCTGAGCAACCCCCACCTCCACCTGGGCAGGGCTGGTCTCACAGCCTCCACCAGCCTGCCTGGTGCCTGAAGGGGCTTTCCGCAGGGGAAGATCCACTCCAGAACCTCACACTCATTGTTCCCTCTGCCTGGAACAGTGCACTTTTCACCTAGCTCAGCCTAAAAGATCATTGCTTCTGGGAGGCCTTCCAGGACTACCCCAGCCAAGCCAGGTCTGTTTCTCTACACTTCCCCCAACACCACAGGCTTTATTCTGGTCGTGCTTTGTCCAGGCCCATCTCCCCTTCTGAGTGGGGGGACTCCCCAAGGGCAGTTTTAGGCCCCCAGCATTTCCTGGGCTGGGCCAGGGTCTGCAGGAGAGTTCTCTGTTTTGTCTCCTTGGCTATTCCTATCCCTGAACATAAATGGGTATATTTCCCCTTGAAGAGCCAGGCAGAAGGGGGAGGTCAGTCACTTCGTCATTCCCCACACCTCTCAGACCCCTCTTTATCCACTCATCTTCCCCGTGGGCCCCCAGGACCTCACAGGCATCTGTCTCTTTTCTCCCGAGACTGCCCTCCTTGGGAGAGACTGTGGGCGGGCAGGGTCCGGGGCTGCGGAAGGGGACTACAGGAGAGTCCCTGACCGACAACTCCCCTGCCTCACCAACCCCTCCATGTCCACAGCCTGTGATGGATGCAGGGAGGTGGGGAAGGGGGAGATGGCAATGGCTGGTCCTTGGTCCAAATCCAGGTCACTCCGGCCTGCTCAGCAGCCGTCGGTAATTAGGGGCCAGCAGGACGTGGGCAGGCGGGTGGCAGGAGGCCTAATTGTCTGATTTTTCAGGTAATTAACGGGAGGCTGTCTGGCCTGTCCCCACAGGGCCCAGCATCCGCCACCCCATCCCCCGGGCAGCCCCAGCAGCCTAATGAGGCCAATTACTGAGTGGTGCCTGGGCCCTCATTAGCCACCTGGAAAGGTCATGTGGAATGGCACCGAGGGCGGGGCTCAGCCTGTCGTGGTGGAGGCTGGGCCACCCCCAGAGATCAGGGTGAGGACGCTCAGGCCAGCAGATCTCTGCTGCTGCTTACAGGTAGGCCATCACACACCTGGGAGCTCACTTCTTGCTGCTCCTCTCAAGACAGCAGCTTTAGGTGAAATCCTCCCTCACCAAAGCCACATTGAGCCTGTCACACCCCCATCTGACTCTGTTTACTGAATCAGAGATGAGAGACCTAAAACCCCTGGTGCACCGTGGGTGCCCAGCTTATGGGAGCCCACCTTCCTCCATGCTGCCAACTCGCTTACGTCACTTTTGAGGAGAGGAAACCCAAAGATATTTGAGCCTGAGGTCACCGATGTGTCCAGAGCCCACTCTGCAGGGTTCCTGGAGGCGGCACAGATGGGCCCCTGGGATTCACCCCAAGGGACTCAGCAGCCAGGCAGGCAGTCTGGGAGGGGTCAGTAGAGGCAGCTGGGGGGAGGAAGGAGGCCTATCAGGGGCTGGACCTTCCAGGCACCTGAGCTGAGTAGAGGTGGGGAAGTGAGAAATCCCCAATTCCCCAGGAAATGGGGGGTTTTGAAGCTCCGAGTGGAGCTGAAGGGCCCTCCTAGTCCCTGGTGCGGCAGGGCCCCCCAGGGAGAAGCTGATGGGGTATCCCAGCGCCCCAGCCTGCCGCCCAAGGCAGGAAGCCGCCCTTTCCTGGTTGGTGCACTCCATTCTAGAACTGGGAGAGCACTGAGCCTTCAGATGTTGGGGTTTTTTGGCTTCTGTGGCTCCTCTGTTTTAAGAATTCTGTGACCTAATTCCATGCTGACAAATTCCATGCTGTTTGGGCCCCTGTAATCATCAGCTAATGCTACTTTTGGTCCTACTGCTAGCCTAGAATCTAGGTCAAGGGTTTCCAACTGTGTCCCCCCCAGGAACCCTTAGGTGGGAGCAGAAGGGAGATGCTACTGACCCCCAGCTGGAGCAGCTGGACTCTGATCTCTGCTGAAATATGAGTAGCCGTTGCTCTGTGAGCTCTTGCCACATGCCGGCTACACACAGGGGCTCTGCCTCCATGATGGTATTGTGTCTTTATAAAAGCCTGTGAAGAAGGTAGCATCACAGTCCCATTTTACAGATGAGGATGCTGAGACTGCTGGAGGCTGAGCAGGCTGTCCTAGGTCTCACTGCTTTTGGGAAGGAGAGTCAGGACTTGGACCCAGTTTCTACTCTGAGCCACCAGAGCATAGGGGTCCCTTGGCTGGAAAGAAAACCAGGTGTAAGAGTCAGAGGGGATGTCACATTTATCATAATTTGTTTCCTTCGGGTCATCGCATGCAGGCACACCTGCCTCTCTGCCCCCCGGGATAGCGTGGTCCCCTCACCACGTTACCAGGGCCCCTGCACCGCACCACGTGGTGTCTATGTGGATGAGGGTCCATCTGCCTGAATGTTTCCCTCCCCTCTGCTGTGGGCTCTGCTTTCCCTGCAGTCCAAACCGACAGGATCCAGCCCCGAAATAGCATATGTTTCCAGCCTCTGCTCATCCAAGTCATAAATCGCCTGGTGTGATGTGCTTCTTGCTTCAAAACCCAGGGTGGGGGTGGCTGAGTGAGTGTTAGGCGCTAGGCGCGTGCAGGGCCTCCTCCACACTGAGAGACGAAGCTGGGAGCTGGGCTGGAGGTTCAGGAAAGGAAGTGAGGGCCAGTCCTCATTAGGCCTGGGGGCTAGCCCAGGGTTCAGCCTGGGGTGGGGGTCAGGGCTTGGTGACCCAGATTCAACCTGGGGCTAAGGGTTCAGACAAATTGGAGCTGAGGTCAGAGATCAAAGGGTTGGGCCTCAGTCTGTCCTGCAGTCAAAGGTCCAAACTTAGCTTGGAGTCGGGGGTCAGAGGGCAGGAGCCATTGCTCACAACTTGATGAGGATGGAGAGCCTAGCTCAGTCTGAGGTCAGGGTCGGGACTCTCAGGCTGATGTACGTTCAGAGGTCAGAGTCATGATCGGCCTGGTGCTGAGGGTCACAGCTGACTGAGGAGGAGGTCCCCGAAGACCCAGAAGCCTTCCTGTTTCCTGGAAATGAGCCAGGCAGGACCGGTGACAGAGGGATGCCTGTGATAAGCAAGATGGGGGGGGGGGGCTTCCAGGGATTGAACAAGCCTAGGAAAAAGGCTGGGGACAGATCTGGCGTCCAGACCACTAGAGCAGGGCTGTCCCTTCTCCTGGAACGGGAGCCTCAGCTGTTCATCTCTAACATGGTCATGGGCTGACCCTGAGGCTGTGCCATCAAGACAACCACGTGACATGCCCAGTGTGGGTTTATGTCCCTTCCTTGCCTCCATGACGCAGGGGGCCTTCACAGGCAGAACTGCACCAGGGCTCTCAGTCCCCAGTCACTGCCCAGAGCCCCGTCACTTCCCAAGCTGCCTCCGAGAGATGGCCCTGCAGCCCGTCCAGCCGAGCTGTCCAGGCACAAGTTTTCCAGGCCTCCATTCTGCCAGCTGGGTTTTCCCGCCTCTCCCCTGTTCCGGCATGGACAGATATGTGGGGACAAGCCCACACAGCCGCCAGTGGGGAATGTGGGGGTGGAGCAGGCAAGCAAGAATGAGAGGCCAGTGGGCAGAGGAGAAGGATGCCAGGGAGGAAGCCTTATCACAGGCCTCTCTGTTCTCATCTCCCACGGAGCCTGGGCACGGACCAGTCTCAGGCCATTCACTCGGCACTGGGGCCCTGACACCAGAGGTCCCCCCTCCCTAGGGCACCATGAGAGATTCAGCCAAGGGGGGAACCAGCATGTGTGAGGGGGCGGGCGGTTTAGAGGAAGGTGAGAGAAACCCTAGGAGACAGGAGTGGTGGAGAGCCCACAGAGGACGTGTGGACAACTAGAGGGCTGTCCTGCCCACCCAGGACGCGAGGCCTCCAGGGTTTGGCTGTGAAAGTCCCGGTCACCTCCTCCAGCTGAGCTATTAATACCCAACTAGGACCCACGCACCCTTGTTGGGAGGACGCCGAGTTCCTCGGGGGCTAAAAACGGTCTGAGATGGGGGTGAGCCAGGCCTTCTCCTCTTCTTGTTGGAGGAGAGAGAAGGGGCCAAAGGCCAGGCTGGCCTGGAACAGGGGTGGAGCCAAGGTTGGGGGTGCAGAGGGTAACAGAGCCCTGGAGGTGGCCTGAGGATTCCAGCTTAGAGCAGGAAGATGCTCGGCCAGTCCAGTCCCCACTGCTCAGAGACCCAGGGCAGGCGCTTGTCAGTGTCCCACCCAGGAAGGGACTACCACCGAGCTCTCCTGGTTCCTTGCTCCACCCAGGCCTCCTCCTGCCCCTCAGATGTCAGCTTGGTCTGCCCCAGGCTGCAGTGAGGCTGAGGGCTGCCTGTCTCTTCCTGTCAGAAGGCACCTGGAGGAGAAAGGGTGCTCTAGGGGGAAGCTCGGAGCCTCTGGTGGCTTCCCTGGAGGCTGAGCTGGATAGACCTGGTTGGCCTGTCAGACTCCAAACCCTGCCCTGTGTTGCCTCCTATTACTTTATTGTAAAAGAAGGTTTCTTAGTTTGTGTTGGGGACCCATGAAACAGCTGTTTCCATCAAAATGTCCCAGTTGCCACAGTGTCCCAGGCCTGCTGGGGTGGCTGGGCCAAGCATGAGGAGTCCCCCCAGGTGCCTTTCTCCTACACTGGTGAAACCCCTCCAGGGATCGATGGTCACTTCCTTATTCCTGGGACTCAAGGACACATTCTGGGGGTCTGTGCTGGTTTTCTGGGCTCAAGGCCACCTAGGGCCATCTGTTCCCTTCTGTGTCCCCATCCTTTCCAAGGGCAGATGCTCCAGGATCCAGATGCAGACCCCAGCAGGGCACAGACTTGGCCGGGAGAGCCCAGATGAGAAAGTGGCTGAGAGGTGTCAGCCCCAGAGGCCCCTTGCGCCGGAAATCCTGACAGCTGCCTGGCTTACAGGTCCTGGGCACGAGGCCCATCTGACCCCAGGCTGGCTATGGCCGTGTCAGGTGTCCAGAGGAGTTGGGGGAGGAGATGGCTAGAGCCACAGGCAGTCCGCCTGTGGTTGTGGAGGCTGTCAACACCTCCTGGGCTGCCAAGGCAGAGAGGGGCCAGGGGCTGGTGGCGGGGGTCCTGCCCTGGCCTGGAGGGTTTATGGGGGAGAGATGGGGCCCTAACCTGAGGGTCTGAGGGGGGAGTCAGGCCCTGTCCTGAGAGTCTGGGAAAGGAAGCAGGGCCACAAGGTCCTATCCTACGCTGAGAGAGACCTGGCCTTGCCTGAGAAATCTGAGAAGGGAGAGAGACCCCCTAGTTTTGGGGGCTGGTATAGGGGATATATTTCCTACTGCCTGGTGGGGGTTGGGGTGTGGGGGGCTGTCCCCGTCTCACAACGGGGAAGGCTGCCTCACATCCTGAGGGGGAGGGACCTGCTATTCTCACTCAGCTGCCAGGCTGGTGGCTCTGTGTTCTCTAGTGTCTCTCCTAGGCAGCTGAAAGGGCACGACTCTGCAGGACCAGGCAGGAGCCCGCTGGCTCGGGCTGACCACACCAAGAGCCCCAGGGCTTCCCTTCACCACATCCAGGAAAGGAGCTGGATTAGCCCTGCCCGGAGTTTTCCTATCCTTAGGGAGGGTCTCTGCCTCTGCACTGGGAGGGAGGGTGCATGTCAGGCCAGGCTTAGAATGGGCCCCACTGCTCACTCATCCCTATGTACCCTTAGCTCTCCAAATGGCCGTGTGCTCACTCCTCTGGAACTGCTCCCCACCCTCAGGCAGTTGTCCTGGATTAATAGAGATGACCCCCACACCAGGCCTGGAGTGTCCCTTCCCTGTCCGCTCTGTTTCCTTGGAGCTCCACCAGCAGAGTCTGACCTTATGATGGCTTGAGCCTCTGTTTCTCCTCCCCGTTTTCCTCTCCATGTTCCTTCCACCTGGCTGTCTCCTGGACCCCTGAGCCTCTGGTTCCCTGACCAAACCCACTCCCCTGTATACCAGCTTTGGGGGCGCTCCCTTCTCAGCTGTCCCTGCTGCCCAGCCTGAGCTCTGGTTGCCCCCTCTTTGCTCAGTCTCCTCCCTGGGTCTCTGTCCCTTCTGTCTGCGTTTCTTCGCCCTTTGCTGACTCAGACGTGACTCCTTCTCAGCGTCCGTCTCTGGCCCTCTCTGTCTGGCTTCCTCCCGTCAGATAGCCCAGCCTTCCTGTCACTGTTGCTCTGAGACCCTCTCCTGGTAGTACCTTCTCTCCCTACCTGGCCGGGATGGCTGCTGAGACATCTGCTCCGAGCTCTGACATCCACTTGCTGGGCCCCAGTAAGGGCTCAGACCATACTCGTGATCCCCGTTCTAGTCCAGGGAGTGACTGTGTTTCCCAGAGGGCCGTGTGCTTGCCTGTCCCTTGGAAGGCCTCCCTCTGTTCAGGCCACTGGCCATGGTCTGTGCCTAGGCTCCCAACTTCCCACATCACTAATAGCTGTGTGACCCTGGGCAAGCTCTGAGCTTCAGTTTCCTCTTTCAAAGGGCCAGCAGGGCCTGCCTCAGTGGTTGCCACACAATGACATGTTAACAC
Source organism: Suricata suricatta (assembly GCF_006229205.1). NCBI lineage: Eukaryota > Metazoa > Chordata > Mammalia > Carnivora > Herpestidae > Suricata > Suricata suricatta. The sequence goes on from NC_043711.1 coordinate 20,111,791, forward strand.
ACTTGGCAGGTACTTGGCACTGTGCCCAGCACGTAGTAGTACTCAGTAGAGTCCCCATTACTGTTACTGTGACCATAATTCCCCAGGGTCCCCAGAGCCATGATGGGGGGTGGGAGGGAGATGGGCTGAACCTGTGAGGCTGGAAGTGTCCTCATGTCCACCGCTGAGTCCTACACCCATCCCTTCCTCTGGGGGACGGAAGGCATCCCCACACACCTGGGACCTTCCTATCCTCAGAGTCAGTCTGAATTGCATGCTGTGGTGCTCACCAAATTAATTACTGCTGGCTTGGGGATATACTTTTTTAAGAAGACATTTTCCAGGGGGAAAAATACGCAGGAGCTATAATTAGTTGTAAGAGGAAAGAAGAGCGGCGCGTGTGAATCACCAGCCCCGGTGACAGACTGTTAGCGCTGAGCAGAAGTTTTGGGCGAAGCTGCCGGGGTGTGGGTGAGCTGGGGACAGGGTGTGGGCAGGCTGGGGTCCTCGGGCACAAGGCGCATTCAGAGGCTGAAACCTTACCTGTCACCCCAATGTCTTCCTGCTTTCTCTCAAGACTTGTAACCCGTTGCCTTACGTAAGGTCCCAGCTTCCTGCCTTTCTTGCAGCTCCTGCCTGCCCATCCCCTGGGCTTCTGGCCCACTCAACCCCAAGGTCACTGCCAGTGCTTGCTGACATGGACCTGGGCAGAGATCCTGCAGCTCCAGTGAGGAGGGAGACCCTGAAGAGGGTTTGAGCAGCCCGAGGTCAATTTCCCATTCATTCATTCATTTGTTCATCAAATCCTGAAATACTGCTTGTGCTCAACCTACAGACAAGAAAACTGAGGCTCAAGGCTACACCGCTATGAGTGGAGAAGTCTCTCTGTCTGTGCTGTCACACCAGTTATACCAAGCCAGATCCTGGGCAGGGCCCTGGGCCCCTGAGGTGACCGTGACCAGGCCCTGCTCTCACAGGGCCCATCTCCCAATTTGGGAGGCAAGCAGGCACCTGCAGGGCAGAATTCCACAGAGGGAGGCACAGGGCTGTGGGAGCCCGGAAGTGGCTCTTGATCCACTCTGGTGGTCACAGAGGGCTTCACAGCGGAAGAGGTAAAAGGGATTCACAGGGTGGAAACAGCACGATGGTCCATCATGCCCAGAGGGACCTTGAGTGACTCTGTGACTGGGCTCAGGGAACAGCAGGTGGGGAAGTGGGTGGTGGGGAGGGCCCCTTCTGAGCCCAGTCATTACAGTGCCCATCCCCCACTTTTCTCCTGGGCAGCTGGAGGGGCATAACCCACAGGGTGCCCCTAGGGCACTGTTTGCCATGTGGCCCTGGTCCTTGAAGAGCCTCTGCTAGCTCTTTTTGATATCTGGACACCCTGACCCCAGGTAAACCCCATCTGAATGGTCAGTGGCCAAGGAGGGCCAGCTTTCTTCCTCCCTCTCTCTCCCCTGGCTGAGGACAGGCTACCCACTTCTCTAGGGGGTCTTGGCCCAGGCCTGGGGGCGGGTTCTCTAGAGCAACATGGTCTGTGCCTGAGAGCAGAGGCCCCAGGTCTCCAGTGAGAGGACACTTCCTCCCCCAGGGGGGTATGGCATCATCCAGTGCACAGCTAGCTTCCTCCTAACCCCAGACCAAATTAGCCTTCCAAATGACAGGTTGCACAGCCTCCAAATTGAGGATCCGGTGGGAGAACAGCGGCCAGCTCTCCTTCCCACTTCCTGCTCACGGACGACTCTCAGTTGACCCATCCACAAATAACAGGACCGCGTTAGGAAACGGTTCTGGGCACACAACTCTTCCCACCCAAGGTTCTAGGCCCCAGACCAGCCTCCAGGCTCAGGACAAGCCTGTGCTCTCCTGGAATTTGACAATAAGTTTGGAACCAGGACATCTAGTCAAGGCCAGCTCAGAGTTCTGAGGACATTTTTGGGATTACTTATTCATTCAACAAACACTTTCTAGACACATTCTCTGTGCCAGACACTGTGCTGGACCCTGAGACACTCGGTGGCAATGGAGATGACAGACATGTGACCAGGCAGCTATGGGACAGTGAGTGGGCTTGTTGCAGGGTGGTGAGTAGTGGCTGTGGGAACCCCAGATGAGGTCAGGGAGAGCTTCCTAGAGGAAGCGGGTATGTAAGCAGAGTCCCAGAGGACGAGTGTGTCCTGAGCCAGAGGAAAAGAGGAGGAGCAGTTCCACGAGCAAAGAACATCAAGTGCAAAGACCAGGAGTGGAGAGAGTGTGCGGGCATCAAGAAGTGGGTGGGGGCACTGGTTTGTTCAAACTCCAGGACCTTGCCAGCCATGTCCGGGGGATTGGATTTCACCCGGAGAGGAGGGGCGGAGGTCTGGGAGCAGGAGAGTGGAGGATGGTGTGCAGAGGCCGAAGCAGACCATCTCACCCTGAACGCTCCTGGTAGGAAGCAAAGGGTGGGGGTGGGGTCCCTGGGACCTCCCACATTGGCCTCCCTCGGACCCCTTCCAGCTCAGGCCTTTGGAGAAATAATCCAGTTTGCTGCAAGGGAAATATGGAAGCATGATTGTATTTCTTTGTGTTCTGAATTTAAGGTGACTTTCTATGTTTTAGCTAATTGGTTTGGGATTTTTCGTGTTTTTGTTTTAGAAGAAAATTATTGTAGATGCTGAGAATAAATGCAATTGTTGTGCAGAGCCAAGTGCAGAGAGTGAAAGGACCACCTCCCTGCGCTCGCCCACTTTTGTGTCACAGAACAGGCGAGTGAGGTGGGGAGGAAGGGACGCCACACCAGGCCACATACCCGCCTCACCACCTTGGCTCTGGTGCACCCCAGGAGCAGGAGGGTGTAAGGTGGCGCTGAGGGCTCAGTCGGCACAGAGGCTGCCTGGTGGGGATTCCTGCAGCTTCTGGTCTTGCTTCCACACCTCCTGGGACGGAGAGCTCACTCTTCCCGGCTGTGATGAATTTGCCCAGCCGCAGCTATTGGCAGTTCCTCCTGAGCCACTTCCAGCACCCACCTGAGGTTCTCTGAATCCTAACCTCTGCCTGGTCCTCCTCCTCTCTTTGTTTTAATGTTCAGTTATTTTTGAGAGAGAGAGAGAACGAGTGGGGGACAGAGGATCCAAAGCTGACAGCAGAGAACCCAAAGCGGGCTTCGAACTCAACAAACCGTGAGATCGGGATCTGAGCCCTAGTGGGACACTCAACCCACTGAGGCACCAGGCGCCGCCCCCAGCCCTCCACCTCTTGTCTTCACCTCTGCCTGAGACGAGGCTGGGGCCAGGGTGGACTCTAGGGGCCCTGGACTTCTCCAGGCTGCATGGCAATGGGGCTGGGCTGTTCTGAGGGGGTGGTACCTGCAATTCTGTGCCTGATGCTGGGCGGGCTTCTGGCCCCATGGTTCCCTCGCTGCCGGCCAGCTCGGGAACGTGAAGAGAGGTGCGTGATCTGCTTCCTGGTTGCCTGCTCTGGCATCCAGTACATCCTGCATGACCCAGCCTGGCCTGGCTGAGGATGTGGGCCGGTGGGTAGAGAAAGGCCCTGGCAGACGGTTCCACGGGCATGGGGGAACAGACGGGCAGGGCACCGGATCAGCACACGCCCTCACATGGCAGTCTTCTCTGTCTGGTCATGTGATGGCTGCTGGGCCCTCTGAAACAAATTTGTCACAAGCTTGACCCCTGCCCTTGGGAGCCCATGGGCTGGACAGACATGGGGGAGACAAGAGAACACAATAAAAAGCCTACATTGGTGGTCATACTAGCAAAATCAGCTCCAGAGTTTTGGGGAGCAAAATCCTATATAATCCAGCTTCTACCCTGCAGCTAGAGAGGGACCTCTAAGTCACCTCTGGTCTTCTGCTCCCTGTGCTTGAGCTGCCATGGCTCCCAGTTGCTGGGCCCATGAGGCCTCATGTGCTCTGTGCTCCCTCCACCCTCCAGCCTCTCCCAGAACTCATCTCAACCCGACTCAAAGCACTGAGCACTTTCAGGTGTTAATCGTCTCCCTGGCCCTCTGGCCTTTGCCCAGGTTGTTCTATCTGCCTGGAAAACATCCAGACCATGCCGGCCCCCTGCTGGCCCTCCCCTTGCCCCCCGCAACCCCTATACTGCCCTTGGAGCACTCATGGAACCTGCTATTAGATCTTTTTTTTTTTAATGTTTATTTATTTTGAGGGGTGGGAAGGGTCGGAGAGACACACACAGAATCCGAAGCATGCTCCAGACTCTGAGGTGTCAGCACAAAGCCCGACATGGGGCTCAAACTCACGAAACTTGAGATCAGGACCTGAGCTGAAGTCAGACGCTTAACCAACTGAACCACCCAGGCGCCCTGCGATTAGATCTTTAATTGTGTGCTTATTCCATTGACATCTGCGGCCACCACGGAGAGCAACAGGGGCCGGTTTCTCTTGGTCACGGCTGTATGGCATTGTCTCACCCCCAAATGAGCCTGCATCACATGCTTAATCAATGTATGTTGAGTGATGAGTAAATGAGTGTAAAAACCACCATGTTTCTATGAATAGAAACTGAAGTTCAGGTACATGGGGCTAGCAAGATTGAAAACGCATGTGCTGGACGTGGCAAAGATGGTTAATGCTGGCTCCTAAAATGTTACCAACCTCTGGTCCATGCCAGCTTCCCTGGCAGTGGTCAGCTCCAGCAGTCTTCATGTCAACAACAGCAGTGACGCCGGCCATGTGTTGGAAGCTACCTCAGCACCAAATAAGTACAGAATGTTTTTTGAATGAAACATTATATTTGGATGCAAGAACCTAAGGTATCAAACATTCATGTGGAGCCAAGATTCATTCATCAGCAGATATTTCTTCAGCACCAACTACGTGCCAGGGATTGGCTGAGCACCGAGGGTTTGGCCGGGAACAGACAGACCTGCCTTTGCATCAGCCTGAAGCCAGGAGAAAAAGCAGGATCAGTGGACCTCACTTTCGCCCTTCTGACCAAAGGGAAGGGAACGTATTTCCTCCCATGGGATGTGCCATGACTGAGCATAGCTGCCACCTACAAAGAGGCACAGACTGACCCTGTCCTGCGGGCCCCTGAGAGACCCAGGCCAGCCTGGGACCCTGGAGACTGCAGTCCCTGCTGGGGGCCTGGGCCAGTTGCCCTTACTCTCCAGGGCCAGTGTTCAAGCACCCGTTAGGGCTGGGATGGGCCAAGGGACCCCACGGAGGCCGGCTTACCGCCTTCCCCTTGCACAGGATGCCATTCCATGGCCTGTAAGTGGGATCTGGCCCCAAATCAGCTTGGGCTGAGGGTCACATAAGGGTCATGTACAGGTCACAGCTCAAAGCAGTTTCCCCCTTGCTGCCAGGTCATGGTTCAGTGAGTCCTGCTGTACATGTGTGCGTCCAGGTAAGGACACACAGAGGACAGAGGCGGCTCTGGAAGAACAAGTCTTTGCTTTCCCCTCAGACTCCCCAAGACAGGACCTTGTCTTCTGCTTCAGACCAGAGGCCCCAAGGGCCTAAACCAGGAAGATGACTGAAAGTGAGGCCTGAACCCCATCCCTGCTTGGCCAGACTCTCGGGTCAGTGGCCTGGAATCTTCAGTGCCTGTGCTGACGTGCGGAGGCTCCAGTCCTCGCCCAGCTGTGCCCTGCCCAAGCAGGGAGGGCTCTGAGCGACACAGACAGCTCTTCCTCTGTCAGGACAGTGGGGCCATTTATCAGGGAGATAAGCAGTGGCCAGAGGGCAGGATTGGCGGAAGGAGCTGTCTGGAGGAGATAACCTGCAGTCACTCAGAGGGCACCGAAGGGCTCCTGTCCCCAACCTTAGGCCACCCAGCCCCACCCCAGACCCTGCTCAGATACCTGCCCTAAGCCTGCTGACCTCGGACATCCACCTGTCTGACCTCATGGAAAAATCTGCTGTCCTCCAGGAATAAGGAGCTCCTGCTTCAGGCAGGCATGGAGTACATTTCCTTTTCATATTCTGTACCAGGACAGGGCCCCTATGGTTCTGCCTCACCTACTTTACAGATAGGGAAACTGAGGCCCGGGCAGAGGCTTTGGGCTGCTCTTGTCTCAACTCTGCCCTCAGCCCTCCTGCACAGGGTGGGAGGGGAAATCCACAGGGCACTTTGTCAGTGAGCATTTACTATGTCCTGGGTGTCTTGGTCCATGGCCTCTGCCCTGTCCCCAACCCCCTGAGGGAAGAAAAGGCATTGCCTTGTTTGCCTTTCCCAGATGGGAGCAATGGCCAGAGAGTGAGGTCACCAGGCCAAGGCCGTACCACTGGGAGGGGGCTTAACTAGGCTTTAAACCTGGGGCTTCAGAGCTGCCCCTGAGCTGGCCACTGACCCGCGCTGTCTGCCCAGAGGGGCCTTGGGTGTCTGACAGAGGCCAGAACAAGCCCAGTGAGCGGCGCTCACTTCAGCAGCCCAAATGCCACCCCCCTGGGTAGAGAGCAACTCTGGGATCCCTCTGCCCAGTTAAAATATGACACTCCCACATCGTTAGAGTTTCCTCAGGCTGCTCTGCTCACCCCAAGTCCCTAACTTGGCACTCAGGAGGGCTCAGTAAATTTTTCTGAAATTAAGTAAAAAATGAGCTGCCACAGGAGCATAAATAGTGACCTTTCCCCCATTTGTGAGCGCTTAGGGATGGTCAGGCTCCTACCAGGGGCTGTACACACTGCTCTCGATGTCTCCCTGCCTGGGCCATGCCTGGGCCATGCCTGGGGTCTGGGGAGGTAGCCTGTGAACATGACAGTTGTACAAAGAGGAGGCCACAGGGGCTGTGGGGAGGGAGGATGACAAACAGGCATAGCAGTGCCAGCTTCATCACCCAGCCACGCAGGAGTCCCTATGCCCAGAGGGCCCTTTCCTTGAATCTGGCTGGGGGCCTTGGAACTTCAGGTACAAAAGGTTTTTTTTTTTAACCCTCTGACACGGATTGGGTCATCTCACAACAACCCAAGAGAAGATACAGGTCCCGGGTCCTCAGGAGACAAGCACCAGGTGGCCCTCCGAACCAGCAGAGAGCAGCCTTGGGAAGCCTGCTCCAGGAACACTGCCGCCTTTGGAAGTAGCCCTGGTGGTTGTGTGTGGGGAGAGGGGCAGGGGTGGCCCACCCCATACTGAGCTGCTCCAGCCCCTTGGGGGACAGTGCAGGCAGAGGACAATAATACTGACAATAAAAAGCCCCAACTCCCTGGAGAGGAGCACTGCTGGGCTCTGGGTGTGCCCCACACACGCCTGAGACAGGCTCCCCTGCCACTCTCCCATTTCATTGCAATCTCAGGACCCTCTGAGGTTTGTACAATTGCTCATCCCTGTTTCGCAGACGAAGAGTCAAGGCCTGGAGGGACTGAGTCCTGGCCCAGAGTTACAGAGTGTCAATAATCCTAAAGGCACATGTGCACACACTCAGAGGGGCCATGGTGCTTTTCCAGGACGTGTCCCACCGCACATGAGTACACACTGTGCAAGGGCATCTGTGATAGCAGAATCCTGACTGGGGTTGGGGTGGGGTGTGAGAGGAATCACCGGGTAACCTGAAATGGCCTCGGGTCAGGCTCACGCACAGGACGAGACCTCAGTGAGGTGGCCGTGGAAGCCGGTGCAGAAAGCAGTCCAAGCCCATAGCCAGGGGGAGGTAGCTGCAGTCAGCACAGAAGGAACCCATTTATGTGTGTGTGTGTTACAGATACTACACCCAGGCTGGCAGCAGGGGCTGCTAGGACACCTTTTGACATGCTTGCTGGAGGGCACAGACTGAGCCCAAGGCCATTACCTCCTTGTGCCTCAGCGTGCCTGCCCACACAGGGACCATCCCAGGGGAGCTGCTGGCTCTCTCTCTTTCTCTTTGGGCCCAGACGTGTTGCCCTCCTGATCCCTTTCTGCAATGGAAGCTTGTCACCTCCTTCCAAGCCCTCCTCCTCGAAGCTCTTTCAGAGAGCACCTTTCCCATGCCCCAAATTCCCCTACCAGGTGTACAGGGGTCTCTAAGGTGCCTGACACCAAGCCTAGTGGGGCTCCAGACTGTGACTGGCCAAGGGACCAAAGAGGATACCACACAGTGAGAAGAGCAGAGGGGTAGAGGCAGGCGGCTGCCGTGCCCTTCCCTGAGCCTAACTCAGAACACTTGCCCAGAAGGGCGTTGGGAAGAGAAGGCCAGGTGGGCCCTTGGTTTGGGGTCTCTGGCTGGAGCTGGTGCTTATTCTCAGCGGTGGCCCAGGAGGAGGTCCCTGGCGTTGGCTGTTTCTCCCTTTGTTGAGAGGTGTGACTGGTTGTCCCTTCTTGCTCCATGACCTCTCTGGGGATGTGGCCAGCTCCTACGTGCAGGCCGTGCAGGCCGTGAGCTGCTGGTCCTTCATCCTCAAGTTAGGGATGAAGGAGAGACTGCAATGGTGGCCCAGGGGCATCCCGGGTCGGGACAAGGCCCCATCCGTGGCCTCCCGGGGTCTCCTTGCCTCCTCCTGAGCTGTGATCATGCGTGTCTGTCCCTGGCCAGGATGAGGGTCTTCTAACAGTGGGGGCTGGGGACTCAGGGGGGATGTCTGCTAAGACTAGACCTAGGACCTCAGCTCCTGCCTGCACTATCTTCCTCCCCAGCAGTGTGAGAGGTTCCCTGGTACCAGCCCCGCTCTGGACTCTCAACCAACTAGGTCAGCACCAGCCTTTGCTTGGTCTGCCTTCTCACTGTTCCTGTAGCCTGGACAGGCCACATGCCCCTGCCCCCACCCATTCCTGCCCTCAGCCTGTGGCTGCAACAGGCTGCCCCCTCCAGACCTCACCCCTCACATCCTGACTCCCACCGCTCTCAGAGAACAGGGTGAACCTCAGTTTCTTCATCTGTAAGACAGGGAGAATGACGCCCATCTCATGGGATCTTTGTGACATTGAAGTGAGATCAAGTGTACATTATGCTTGGTGCAGGGCCTGCATGAAGCAAAGCTACACTAAATGAGAGTGTTCTCATGATCATGCCAGGCCCTACACTACCCGTGGAAAACTCAGAGGTATCAGTCTGACATTTCCCATTTTCCTAATGGGGAATCTGGGGCTTTGCCGGGTTAGCAACATGCCTGAGGTCACACAGCTATCGATGGCAGAGCTGGGGCTCAAATCCAGGCTGTCCTGCACCTGCAGCCACAACTGCATTCCCATGACCTGCTCACCTACCATGGAGGACACCTCACCTGTGGTCCTCAGCAGAGACAGACTATTTTGCACAGGGTTTCCGGTGCCTTATCTCAAAGCATCTGAAGCCACAGGACACAAAGCACTTCGCATGGCTCTGTGTAGCCCCCCAGCGTGGGCTCTGAACCCAGCCGGGTATGCCGGGCTCTGCAGGAGCCCCCTCAGCCCCTAGCGCCCCTCTCCCAGGGGAGGCAGGGGTGGGAGGCTGCAGCTGCATTCACTCCCCTTTTCTCCACACAGGGATCCCTGAGGTCTGGGCGATGCTGCGGCAGCATGTGTTGTGCCAGGAGGCGCGCTGGACCTGGCCTGGAGCCGGGGAGGTGCTGGGCAAGGGGACGCTGCAGCCCCACTTTGGCATTCCAGGCACATCCGGAGGCTGCAGCAGAGGCTGTGGGGCTGAAGCCAGGACCTATGCCGCATGGCTGAGAGAGGCCGGAGCGGACACCCAGCGTCTGCTGTGGCACATCAGCCCCGCCTGTCCTTTACCCCTGTTCCCATACCTCCCAGGGCTCCCTCCCCACTGCCTGTGGATCATGGCTCGGTTCCGTGGCTCAGTGCCTTCTGGTAAGCCTCCCTTCTGTTGCCCAAAAGATGGGGAAGATAATCCCTCTCCATGACGATGCAGTGGGGTGATGTGTGCCTGGAGCGGAGCCTGGCACATGGGAAGGTGAATCCATGTAGTTTCCTCTTCCCTGACTCAGTTGGCCTGTGAGGTCTGGGAGCAGGTGCCATGGCTTGAACTATCTGGTGTAGCCCATGGTGCTGGTGGATCAATCACCTAATCACTGGGTTGTACTCCTTGTCCAGCAGCTGGTATTTCTGTCACATGGACCCACAACAGAGCACCTTGGCCAGAAGCTCCACTCACCTCTTGTGGGGAAAACAGAGTTTGTAGGCAGCAGGACCTGGAGACAAGGGAGGGACAGATGACCTCCTGAGGGCCTGTCTTGCCCTAACCTTCTCAGGTGGGCTAATGCCATGTCGAGGCTGGGGAGTGGCCAAAGAGGGGGAGCATGAGGGCACGTGTCCCTGTGGCCATTAAATGGGTCCCTGTGGGGTGTGCTGTCAAAGTGCCCACCAGTCCCTCCTGAAGAAGGACATCAGCCTCATACCTCCCCAGAAACTCTTACAGATAAGCAGGGTGTGGCAAAACAGCTCTTTGGAGACCAGAGTCCCCCTCACCACAGCCCTAATCAAGACCTACAGGCAGGGTACAGGCCCCCAGTGACTTCCATGGGGGTGGGGAGCAATAAGATATAGGACTCGGGGTGAAGTCTGAGCAGGCTCCCTAGAGGAGGGGGGCTCTGAAAGTCCCGTAACTGGGGAGAGAGAAGGCTTGAGTCCCAGAGAGAAGAGAGGGAGGACAGGGAAGAGCAGTGGACGTGGGACGCAGGCCCAAGCAGTGGTAGTATGTGGGCAGGACTAGAGCACCACTTCCTGTGGGAGGAACAGTCCACTGGGGGGCCTCTGGACACCAGCCTTTGAAATTGATGTGAACCAATGGTGGGTGGCTTCAAGGGTCATAGACCCAGGTCCTGCTTCTAGACATGGTGCTCTGACACCCCCCACTGGGACGGGGGGGGGCTGCTTCTGGAAGGACAGTTTTCTTCCCACAGCTTGCAGAACTGCCTTGCCAAGCCCACCTCTAGCCCCAGAGAGGGCCTGGACTGCTGAGTCCCCCAAAGGCCTCTAGACCCACAGGGTACCCCAATTAGAGGGCACTGGAAGGACAATACTGGGAATAAGGGGGGGGGTCCTCCTTCATTGGTATAGGGCATCTGGAACCCATTAGAAGACACAGCAGTTAGGTCCCTGAAGGAGTCTGTGATCAATTAGCCAAAGGTGGACCATGGACTAGATGAGGTTTGATGGCTGTATGTTTGTAGCTCTTCCTCATGCAGTTGGGGAAACTGAGGTCCAAAGAGTAACTCTCTTAAGGCAACAGAGCAAGTTAAAGGCTAACTGCCTCTATTTTCCTTCAAGTGGTGAATTTCTTAGGGCAGATTCCCAGGAACAGAACTGCTGGGTTAAAGGTCATGTGTATGTTTAGGTTGCCACATGGCCTCTAGAATGTATCTCAGGCCCCATGACTTTGGTGGGCTGTGAGGCAGTTACGAGGGGGAGAGGCCACCTCATCCCCTCTGGAGACTCATTTATACCTGTGGCCCCTGCCATGGTGGTAAAGGACTCACCTGTATGGACATCAAGGCCCATAACCTCACCTTGCCCCTTCCTGAAGGCCCAAGGACCTTCAGAGGCAGAGACAGAGCCAGGATCCAGAGCCATAGCCTCCTGGCCCTGCTGAGGACCACTCAGTCCAGCTGTGCCTCTCCCTCAGACCTCACTAGCCTCATCTGCTTAGTACAGGCCCAGCACGGCAGGTGCTGACCCCTATTGGGACCCAAGACTGGGACAGAGACTGGAGACTGGGGGCTGTGTTGGAACTGTGCCCCTGCCTGGATCTGAAAATTACCCAAAACCTCATCCTCATCTCGATGGCAGCTGCAGTAGATTATTCTGGGATCCTGTGCTGGGGACAGCCCTCAGCATCAGTGGGCCAGGTCCCCACCTCTCTCCCCAGGTATCTTGAGGCAGCCTCAACCTCTCTGTTCCCTTAAGGTGCACAGTTCAGGGGCTTCGTTGGAACTGAAGGAGCCAAACTGCGCTCAGAGTCCAGGTCTTGGTGTTTTGCAGCTGGAATTACAGCAGGGGCTCAGCTCTTAACCCCCTCCCAGGCCCTGGCCTTGAGTAGGCTGGGGGAGGCCTGAGGCACCAGGGATTCTGAGGAGGGTAGCTGGGACAGAAGGGGCCCTTGGCCAGCTGCACCCACCTCTACTCCCAGACTGCCTGACATGACCCAGGCTGAACCCAGCACCCCGTAACCAAGGCAGCAGCCCCACCCCCACCACATGCTCCTGGGAGCCTAGAAGAAGGGGTGCCAGGGCAGGCAGGCTCCAGGGAGGGCTGGGCAGGGCATTTCCTGCCGACGGGTGCCAGGCTCCAGTTCCCTGAAGGGGGTGATTCTTTAGCCTTAGTCAGAGGAAGTGAGGCAGGGCAAATGGGCAACGTGTGTGCAGTGCCTCGGGGCCTGGCAGGGCCGGGTTGGGAGGACGGCAGCTGCCGGAGCCAGGGAGTGGCCCTGGCCCTGCATATCGCCTACAGCCATACACATCATGTCTGCCCTCAACAGCCAGCCTACTGCCCAGCACCCAGGCAGGTCACACAAGACCAGGGCCCAGCCCCTGACTCCAGCTCCCTCTTCCCCAGCTGCTGAGTCTCTGCTCTGTTGCTCACCTGCTGTGTGGCTTAGACTGGTCACTTCAACCCTCTGAGCCTTGGGGTTTTCATCTGTGAAGTGGGAAAATTGTGGAACCCATATGCTCCTGGCTTCCCTCTGCCCCAACATCAGGAGCCCCCCTCCCAGCTTGGCCCACTCTCAGGGTCCTGGGAAAGAGTCCACCAGGGCAGAGGGGCGGTCCAGGCTCAGAATGCAGGGCCCTCTCAAGAACTGTCTGCTTGAGGGGCACCTGGGTGGCTCAGTCGGTTAAGCCTCCGACCTCGGCTCAGGTCAGATCTCACGTTCGTGGGTTCGAGCCCCGCGTCGGGCTCTGTGCTGACAGCTAGCTCAGAGCCTGGAGCCTGCTTCGGATTCTGTCTCCTTCTCTCTCTGACCCTCCCCCTCTCATGCTCTGTCTCTCCTGTATCAAAAATTTAAAAAAAAAAAAAAAAAAGAACCGTCTGCTTGAACAGTTTATGTCGTGTGGGTGTGCGCAGTGGTGACACCCCCGCTCTCTGTCATGGCCAAGCTGTCTGCATCCCCACCCTTGGCTGGGTCCAGACGAAAGAGCCTCCCTGCCCTCCACAGGGTGGTGATTTAGCAACACCATGGCTGCTTGCAGGCTTGGGCTGTGGGCACCTGCCACAGCGCCGCTCCCCAACCCACAGTCCCTGCTTCGGAGTGTGCCTGGACCCCAGATGTCTGGATTCTTGGGCTTTTCTGTGACCCAGCTCTGATCGCACTGGGTAGGAGAGGCAGTTTCTGTCTTGGTCCCTGGTCTGGGACCCCTTCTCCAAGGTCCCACTCCCTCCCACTGGAGAAGCCCAGTAAACCCTGGCCAAATAGAGCAAAAAAGGAAGCATGGGGGCTCAGGGCTCCAACTGCCAGCCCCTAACAAAGAGAGGCAGAGGGTGAGGTTGGGTGTATTGAGAGAGCCCTGTACAGCCAGGTGCTCATGGGGGACTGGGACTAGCCCAAGGACAAGCAAAGGTGGCCTTGAACCAGCTCACACATGGAAGGTCACTGGGAGCAGAGGCCAGCCAGGGGCCTGGTGAAGACTGAACAGGAGAGACCTTCTTGACTCTCCCCACCCCTTGGGCCAGGGCCCCTCCCTGACTCTACTCTCACTGGGGCTGGCACTGGCTGGGGCAGGAGCACAGGTGGGAAGTCTTACCCCTCAGGGTCGCAGACACCCAGCGCCCTGCTCACAGGTAGGGCGACCAAGTCTCCGTGAGGGAAAGAACCAGGGGTGCTGCCTGGTGCCCTCATTGTGGCTGGCTCTGCCCCAGCTCTGACTGAGCCAGAAGGGAAAGGTAAGGAAGGCAAGGAGGCTTTCTGGGACAGATGTGACTGGGCAAGATGGGGCGAGGGTGTCGGGCTCTGGCCAGGCTGGGTAGTCGGCCTCCCTGCCGGGGCCTGGCCTGGGTGGGGCCAGCAGGGCTCAGGCTGGCGGGCTGTTGATCCAGCCCAACAATGATGAAATGGCCCCTTTGTCCTGCGGCGCCAAAGTTGCTGTGACTGGAGGAGGCGTGACGTGAAAGGGTCATTGTTCCCACTTGGGCAGCCACTCAGGGAGCTGGAGGACCGACCCGGAGCAGGCTTCGTGCCAAGGCTGCAGCCCTGCCTGCTGCCTGCGGCAGTCGGAGTATCCTGGGCTCCCAGACTCCTCCCCGTGGCCACCACCCCGCAGGGCCAGACTCCGCACAGGTGTCCGCTGACCATAGGGTCCTGTTCCCTCCCTCCACTGAGCTCCCCTGCGGAATGATATGGCAGATCATGAATGGGGTTTGCCCCCAGTGTGGGAGGCTAGGCTCTGCTCTTAACACCCATGTGAACCGTGTGAGGAAGGACGCCTGCGAGCTTGGGGGTAAAGAAACTGCTTTGTCCTGGGGCAAGGAAACTTGCCAGCGACATTCACATCCCATGCTGTGACCTCAGGGACGCTCCCTCCAACCTTCTAGATGAGGGGAAAGAGGTCCAGAGAAGAGAATTGGGTGGCCCCAGGCCACACAGCACTAGCACACTAGCCGGTTGGCTGACACCAGATAGCTGCCTCCCTAGCCCCCACACTGATGGACCTCTGTTCCCCTGGACTTTGGAGCCTCCTCCTTGCCAGTACCCTTCTCCTGCCCCTCTAGTCCATTCTCCCCTGAGCAGCTGACCCTGAGATCTTTCCAAAACCCAAAACTGATTCGGTCCCTCCTTGGCTTCCAACCTGTCATGGCCTCCCACAACCAGAGAAAGTTCAAGCTCTGGTGCTGGCAATCAAGGCCCTCACTGTGCTGTAGCAGTCAGGGGTTAGAAGCCTTGTCCAGAGTCTGGAGTGTCCTCAGCTCCTGTGTAGGGGCACTGACCACAGTAAAGACTGTTTTATGTCCCCAGATCCAGCCTTCATTCCTTGTTCCCACGGGTCCTGCCCTCTTGAGGGACCCCCTTCTTTGCGCCACTCCTCCACGTCCCCTTCTCCTCGAGGTCCAGCTGCATCCAGCCTTTGGGGTTCAGGTGAAGAGCCAGGAAGCTGGACAGGGGTGGTCTGGAGGCATTGGTCCAGGTCCAAGTTGGAGCCACCTTCTCCTCACCCCCGGTGGCCCAGCCAACTCCAAAGTCTAGAACCATTCTCCTCTCTGACTCGCCACTGCCCCCAGCAGCTGGCATCAGGTTCAGCCTGACCCAGGCTAATTAAACCCTCCCTTAGCCCAGGCGAGGCTCTGGCTCCAGCTCTAGACGTTTTTCCCTGGAGGGATGGAGCTAATTAACCGAGAGGGTTTAATTAATCAATTAGCGTGGCCTCCAGACCCCTCCACTTAGCTGTGGCGGTAGCAGATATTTATAAACAGGAGCTGCCAGACCCTACTCGGGCTGGCTGGAACCAAAGGGGAAAGCAGGCAATCGCGGTGGGCACAGAGGCAGTGAGAACGGGGGCTGCAGAGGACGGAGATCCAGCCAGTGGTGCAGAGGTGCTCAGGCCCACCTCCTGGGCACTGCCATAGGCCTGAACAGGTGCAGGATCGTCAACACCTGGGCATGTGAGGCTACATGGTGAGGAATGTACTCCAGGTACAATTCGACGGGCACAAGTCACACAGGCCTGACATCCAGAGCTGGGAAGATTTCTAGAAGCACCCCAGACAGTGGCCAGAAAGGCTGGTGATGTGCAGCTGGAGCCAGCATCCTGGCTAGCAAGGCCTCCAGGGGATGGGGTTGCACAGAAGGCCATGGGAGCTAGGGGAGGCACGAGGACCCTAGCTAGGGGAAGAGGCTGGGAAGGCTTTCTGGAGGAGGAGGCATTTGAGGCAAGCTCAGGAGAAGAGTAGAGAGAGGTAGCCAATTGAAGGGGGGTGTAGATATGCAGAGCATTCCAGGAAGAGGAAAATGCATATGCAAAGGCCCAGAAGCAGGAACAGAAGGAGGTTCTTCACCACAGAATGTCCCCTTCTCTGGGAAGCCTCCCAGATAGGCTTACTGGTTAGAATTGGTGTCCCTGAGTCTCTGCACCCCACCCCCACCCCAGCCCTCACACTCCAGGACAGCCCTGACTCAACACTCCTTCCCATGCTCCCTGAGCAATGGCCACCTCTCCCCCTCTGCCTTCCCTGCCCGGCCCTGAGAAACCCACACCTGCACCTCATTCCATTCAGAAAGGGGACTATAGACTCTATCCTCTGAGATGCTGTCCACACAGACAGGAGCCTGGGTGGTATCAGGATTGGGAGGGGTCAAAGGACCAAAGCTGTCCCAACCCCGGCTTGTCTGGGTTAGCTGAGAGGAGGGACTCCCGATCCCAGAGCAGCACCTTCCAGGCTTGGTTCCATTTTGACTCCCTCCTCTGTTCGTCAGGGATAATCCAGCACCTCCCTCGAAGAGCTGCTGGGAGCATCAGTTGAGTTTATTATGTAAAGCTGGCAGGGCACCCTGGCCCAGAGCAAGGGCCACATACGAGTGTTGTTATTATTACTCTTACTGCACTGAAAGCTGCCAGAGGACCAGCTACTCGGCAGAACTCGCCGGCAGGGCAACCTGAGGAGCAGCTGGACCTGCTGAGGAGAGGCCCAGCTCCTGTGCTGGGCTGGGCCGCTGCTGGGTGCCTGGCGCCACCAACACACGGCTTCTCCAAAGCAGCTACAGTAATAGCCCAAATGTAAAAGATAAATGATCCTGCTTTCCTCTCGGAAACAAACTGGAGAAATGGAGCACAGGTGTTTGCCCCGGAAATGCCACTTCTGGGCATGAGGCCCAGAGAAAGAACCTGAAATGCAGGGCCAGAGGTTCTGATGGGACAATGGAGAACAGACAACCTGAGTGCCAGCGGCCAGGGAGGGGCGGTGGAGTCCAGTCTCTCTCTTTCCCAGGGGCAGGAGAGAGGGCTGCAGGGCCTTGGCTCCAGGGATGTCAGGGAGAGTGTGAGCCAGGCCTTTGTTCCTGCCGTGCCCCAACGTGGGGTACCGTCCCAAGCCCCCACGCCATGCTCTGCGGAGGAGAGAAAAGAAGCAGCTCCAGCCAGCGAGGTCTCAGGTAGGCGTGAACAGGGGACCAGAGGCAGGGTTACATAGTTGAGGTGCTGTGGGTGGGCAGGACGTGGGAGTGCGAGGGGCTGGTGAGGAGGGTCTTTGGACAAGCACTGTAGTAAAACAGGCTGAACACAGCAATAGACTGAGCTGAAGGCCTTTTCCGAAAACCCCAGGAAGACACCTAGAACCCCTGACAGACCATCCCCAGGCAGGGCTGGAGCGGGAGGGGCAGACCAGGGGCCACGGCTCACCTGGAACCCTCTTGCATGGCAGCACTCTGAATTTCTCAGGCCCTCAGGACCAGGGGACCCTGTGGGGGAGTTCCCGGGGCAGGTCGATGGAAGGAGAAAGTGTTCTCAAGAGGCTGCAGCAAAAGAGCCTCCTGTATCAAAGAGGGAACCAGCCTGCCCCACCCCTCCCCAGCCAGACCCTCTGCCCAAGGTCCCCCAGCCCTGAACTCCACCCTTCTTCTTTCAGGCTGATTCCTGGCTCCTAGGCTACTGTGGATGCCAGGTTGTCCAGGCCTTGGGACAGAAGAGAAGATCTGGGCTATAACCCACAAGTCTCGAGTCTGAGGGCTGGGTCCCTCAGAATCGTTGTCTCATTTCTCACCTGTACAAATAGGGAACCTGAAGACAGATGGGGAGGAGACCTGTCCAAGGTCACACAGCCATCTGTGATAGCTGGCCTTGGGAGGTGGGCCTCTGGGGGTGGTCACAGTTACATTGGCATTATCATGACTCACATTCCCAAGGCCTCACTGGGAAGAAGACCCTACATCCTGCTTTCTTCTCTTAGACCCACGATTTTTTTAAAAGATTTTATTTTTAAATAATCTCTATGCCCCACATGGGGCTAACCCTAACCCTAACCCTGAGATCAAAAGTTGCATGCTCCACCGACTGAGCCAGGTACCCTCAGACCCACAATTCTTATTTCCGCTGTACAGAAGAGAAAACCAAGTTTCTGAGAAGGGCCACCAGGGCTATGCTGTGCAGAGAAAGTCTTTATTATGAGGGAGGACCTTCGTGAGCCCTGCCACTCTCTGGCTATTCAATGTGTGTGGGCAGGTGAGTGGGAAAGCAGGCCCCAGTGGCCAGGGTTCCATCATGGACCCACACAAGTACTGGCTAAGACCCATCCTTCTACATGGTGTGGTGTCTGCCATTGAGGCCACGGACGCAGAGTCAGATGCTCTGTCCACACCACGGGTCTTGCCTCCCTTGAGGATTGAACACTGCTAGTCCTGTGGGTATGTCATCCACAGTGGTCCAGTCCCCTGAACGCCCCCCCCAACCTGAGTGACCGGCTCAGCCTCCTCACTATCTCTTCTCTCGCATGCTTGCCCCTCAGGCTGTTCTCCACATAGCAGCCAGGGAATCTTTCTAGTGACCACCAGACCCTGCGAGCACTAGACTTAGAGCTCTTTAGGGGTTCCCCTGTCCTTCAGACCACACCCAGTTCCTCCCTGGCCCATCAAGGTCTGGGGAAGGGGCTGCAGCCTCTCCTTTGCCTGTAGCAGGGGTGGGAGGGCCCTGGGGCCTTGAGGAGGTGTGGATATGGAGGGGGCAGATGGGGAGCCTACAGGTGCATAGACACCACAGGATACACAATGACCCTGGACGTGTGTGATGGAAGGGGGTTGGCTGCCTGAGTAAAGTATGTTCCAACAGGCACTGCTGGTGTCCCATGTCATCTGTGGGGGTTAATCTGGCCCAACCAGAGACAATGGGGCTGAGGTCTCATTTTACCTCTGGAGGGTTGCTAATGATGGTCTTTAATGGCCATGCCTGGGAAGGGATGACCTCACCCCTGCCACACCCTAATGAGAGGAGTCAGAGGCAGGCGGCTCCTGCATCACTATGGGACTTGCTTGGGCTTGTCCTGTCTGAGAAACGAGGGGGCCATGTGTGTGTATGTGTGTGCGCGCATGTGCACATGCATATGTGTTTGGTCCTTCACAGGGCCGGAGAGAGAAGGCTCCCAGCCCCACTGGGGAGGCAGGACCTGAGTGAAAAGACCCAGGGCAACAATGTGGGGAAGGCTAGCTTCTACTGTGACTCACTCTATGACCCCATCTAAGCCTCCCTTTTCCTATATACGTGGGGTTGAGGGCAGTGGGATGATTCTGAATCCTCCTGAGGCTCTCAGGTCTGCTGGGTAACAGGAGACCAGTTGTACTAATCCCAGGAGATTTTGGGGAGGAAGTGAGAGGGCTGTGCTCAGGTGGGGTCCAGAACCAGCAGGGGAACTATGTCAGAGATCAGGACTCAGACACCCCACCCATGCGACCCAGGTTCCTGGGGTGCCCAGAGTTCAGCGTGTTAGCATGCTCCCACCTGGCTCCCCGCATCGGGCTTTCCGGCTTCGGTTAAGGGTTTTGGTGTAGGTGCTGGTGTTCCCAGCCACATCCAGACTCATGTACATGGAGGGCAGCCCCCATGCAGACTTGGTGTCAGGGGGCAGGACTGAATGTGCTAGGCAGTATAAGGAGGGGAGGGGTCACGTTCTGGCATGGGTTCCCTGCTCGCCTCCATCCTGCCCTGTTCTGAGGGGTGACTACGTTTGCACACTGGGAGAGGCCCTTCGCGGGTGGCCCCCTCCTGAGGGCTGCCTGTCCCTCCCCCAGGCTCAGAGCAGGACCACCCTAGGGGAATGCTCATCTGTCAGACGCCCTGGAGCGACTCTGCTTCATAGCTCTGCAAGTTCTTTCTCGTGTCTGGCCTTAGTCACTCCTGCTGTTGCACCTGATTCATTTATCGGAGGACAAGCTGAGGGCCCCATTATTCTGCCACCCAGCCTGACATCACCAAACTTCCCTCGGGCACGTTCCCACTCCTGAGACAGCCCAGCCCGCACAGGAAATGGCTGCTGGATGAATGTGCCAGTGAATGAGTGGCTCAGATCTCCCTCCCATTAGGCTAGGAAGTGGCCAAGAAGTGGATGGGGGAGATCCTGGGCTTGGGCCCAGATGGAGACAGAGACAGGAATCCAAAGGGAGGTAAAGAGGGGGTCAGGAGTAGAGATGGGACTGAGGGCACAGAGACTAAGCAAATCAACCTCAGAAAGCCAGTGTGTAGGAGCTCAGGGGACATTGGCATCAAGGGGCAATGATGGCCTGGGACAGACAGGGCCCATGAGGGTACAGCAAGCAGAAACAGGGTAGACTAACAGGAGCCCAGAGTAGACCATGAGACAGATCAGGGGGACCATGAGATGGGAACCTGGGAGCCACGGGGAAGACAGCTGTCCAGAGTAAGCATGGCCTAGCCAGAAGTCAGAGTGAGGACTCCAAGTCCCAGTCACCTAGTCATGACCTGGCCCTCTGTCCCCACCAGAGGGAAGCAGAAGGGAACCACAGCCAGGCATGGTGCTGAGGTATTGATTTTCTCAGATAGGGACACTGACGGTCAGAGAGGTCACCTGGCCTGGGGTTGCACAGGATGTAAAGCTCCGGGGTCCTCCATTTGAGGCGCTGCTCAGGAGGCAATGCTGCCCCTACCCCCCATCCTGTGCCGGGGCACACTGGCACTGCCAGGCACTTACTTGGCCTGTTGAGGGCCCAGCCCCCAGCCCGGCACCCGCGGGCTTCCCCAGTCCTGGCCAAGGGCAGCAAGAGGGAACAAAGGCCCAGTCTCTGCCTGCTCAGCCCCCACCCCCTTGCCTGCCCCTGGCACAGATGGACCAGGGCTCCGAGGGAGCCCAAGGGCAAAAGCAGCACCTGCCCCTCTGCCAAGGCTGCAAGACTCCCTTTCCCCCCTCCACAGGCCTGCTGGCTGCACAAGTCTTCCCCCATTCGAAAGATGGGAAAGCTGAGCAACAGGGGTAAGGAGCTGGTAGCCATATATCTGGGATTAGAACCTAGATCCCTTTGCTTGAAGAACCTGCCCTTGGCCATTCATCATATGCCTGAAGGTGTGACTGTATTCTGGCTGAATGTAACTCACGGGCAGAGACCAAAAAAGCAGACAGCCCAACTGGGAGTCTTTAGAAAGGGGCCGAGTTGCCCTTCCCCATCCTACCAGCCTACGCACCTGCCTGCCTACCTGGGACCAGCCCAGTGTTGGTCATAGCGGGAGGGATACAGCTAGATGGGAGGCAGAGATGAGGAA
Source organism: Suricata suricatta (assembly GCF_006229205.1). Taxonomy (NCBI): domain Eukaryota; kingdom Metazoa; phylum Chordata; class Mammalia; order Carnivora; family Herpestidae; genus Suricata; species Suricata suricatta. Next base: position 20,132,822 of record NC_043711.1, read on the forward strand.
ACGGAGTCAGCACTTAGTCCCTGACTAGGGCTCACTCAATCCAGCCAGAGGCAAAGGAAACAGAAACCCTCTGGAGCCTCCATTCCCCATCTGCAACATGCACATATATTGCCCACCAAGGGCCTCACACTCCCAGGCCACTGCCACCACCCTTCTCCAGGTCTCTTCCCTCTTTCTTGCTCCGTGCTTCCCTCCAGGCCCTGTTTTTGAGCCCCCAGGTGGGGGGGCCTACGTGGTGGGTGGATGCTTCCTTGCTCTGAAGAAGTCAGGCGTGGCCAGTTCCTCCCAGTAGATCCAGGCCCAGACTGGGAAGTGACATTAACATGCTCATTGTGTCCCAAACACACAGAAAAGCAGAGTATCTGGGTGTGATTGGCTCTCCTTTTATAGAGATAGAAACTGAGGCTCAGGGAGGCTTGAGGGACCTGAGGCCACCCAGCTTAAGGAGCGAGGCAGCGCTGACCTACCACCAGGCAGGTTTTACATCCCACTGGCTTCCCAGGGACTGTGGGGCTGGAGTTTCGAAGGATGAGGTGATACTCGCACACCCTCCATTCCATGCACGAGAGCAGCACGAGAAGATGTCAGGGCCCCAGGGCCTGGTCAAATCTGGGTGATGCCTGAGCAGACAGCCCTGAGCAATTCAGGGTGGGCAGAGGTCCAGTTATATGACCTTGGTCCACAACACCTGTCCAAGCCTTGATCTCCTGTCAACCAATGAACAAAAGCCCACAGAGAAAGCCCTGAGGTCCTTACCTGCAGTGCCTGAAGGCTGGGGAAATGCCACACCTCAGCTCCCGCCCCGGGGGCCTGGTCACTCCTCCCAATGAGGGCCTAACGGACTTCACAGAGAGCAGGTGCTGGGACATTGTTCACAGCCCTGGTCCTGGCCACCCACCAGCCCAGACCCAGCCCTTTATTGGACACCACGACTTGTTTTAAAGAAAAAATAATATTTATTTGCAATATAAACAAAGTCCCGTCGCTGGTTCGGGATATATATATGTATGTGTGTGTATATATATGTAGGGTCACAAATTTTCCTTCATAAGATCATAAAGCAAAACTGGCCACCCTCTTGGCATACTCTCATTTACACAAATCCAATGCATCTTTCTGGGTTTTTCTTTTTAAAAGTAAAAAAGAGAAAGAACCATGTACATGGAAGCTTTTCGTCAATTTCTCGACTGTGGCAAGATTTTAATCCGCTGCCTTAAAGAATCCCTGAAAACCGCCCCGTGAGGTAAGATGCAGTGGGGCAGAGTTTCCGTGGCCTCACTCACATGCCAAGTGCCAGCTTGCTCGGGGACCCCAGCCTGACCACTCACCTCTCCCTGGGCCCCTGCAGTCCTGACACCTGGAGGGACTGAGGCTGGA
>NC_043711.1:20134298-20141158 GCF_006229205.1 Suricata suricatta
ATTTCTCGACTGTGGCAAGATTTTAATCCGCTGCCTTAAAGAATCCCTGAAAACCGCCCCGTGAGGTAAGATGCAGTGGGGCAGAGTTTCCGTGGCCTCACTCACATGCCAAGTGCCAGCTTGCTCGGGGACCCCAGCCTGACCACTCACCTCTCCCTGGGCCCCTGCAGTCCTGACACCTGGAGGGACTGAGGCTGGAAAAGGAACAAAACTGGAGAGGATAACGGAATCCGTGGCTTTGTTCTGTGGATCCTAGGAGGGGGGTGGACAGAGCCCCACACCCCATTCACTTGTCCATCCTCGCCCCCTTCCGTCCCTGCGCTGGGATTGAAATGGGTGCGAGTTTCCTGGTAGTGGAAGGCATGGGCAAGATGAGTGCAGGGCAAGCTTCCACGGGACAAGGGGGCTGGGAGTGGAGCTGGACCGAAGCAACAGCCAGGGGAAGGGACAGAGACTAGGAGGGAGGGCTAGGCCTCCACCACCGAAGCTTCCCCTGGCCGCTGGGCCTCCACTCTCAGTCACAAACGAACAGGGAGAGAGAGAGACAGAAGTAGTGAGTACTGTATAGATAGGGCCCGGGGCCCAGACCCTCCTGCGGGCTGAACCCAGGGGGCTAATGCTACTGCTTGGCAGTCCCCCACGGCCCCACCTCCAGCAGGTATTGGCAGGGCCTCCCATCTCCTGCCTCGGGGAGTCTGCAGGGGCTGTTGGAGGGCAGAGAATGCAGACCCCACCCCCAACAACCACCGATTACCCCATGCAGAGGTCATCTTGGGCAGGTGCAGTGCCACGGGGGCTGGGCCAAGAGACGTGTGCATGACTTGGGTGGGGGGGTCCTGACACTAAGAGAGCAGCAAGCCACCCCTTCAAGAAGGACCTGCTGCAGAAACGGAGGCTTCACACATGTGCAAAACGCATTTGGTCAAGATCAACACGGGGTTTGTCTTTTCCATTAAAAACAGAAACAAAACCAATAATTGCCTTTTGAAATAGGAAGAAAAACAAAACTGAGAACATTTCTCTCTCTCGCAGGATCAAGGAAGGGATAAAATACTGGTTTATACAATCCACTGTTGTATGTAGCCTGAAAATAACACTTTTCATTACAAAAGAAAAATCAAGAAGAGCTTGAACACTCGCCGTGCTCCAGGGAGCTTGGATTTACCTGTCAAAAGTAAAAAGTAAACTCAGGTCCGTGGATGTGTCTTTAAAAAATAGCCAAATCAGCTGGGCCACTGGCTGATGGAGTATCCTGGGACAAGGATGAGGCCCTGCTGGACTCCCAAGGCCATGCGTCCCAGAGCTCAGGGCCTCTCCGGGAAGTCCTGCAGAGAGAGGCGTTGCTGCGGTTTCTGCCCTCCCCAGGGCGGCGAGGGAAGCTTGGCCACCCACCAGCCTGGGCCTCTGGGCACAGGCCATGTCCGAGGATGTCTGGGTTCCGGCCGGACACAGCAGGAGTGGGCAGCCCACCTGGCCCAAGGTGGGCAGGGTCGAGAGGGGCCGGCCCCACCCACCTGTGCCCCGGCCTCACGTGGACTCAAGGGTGTTGAGTGGGAACAGGTTGTGGTTGGTGGGCGTGGAGAAGTAGAGCTGCTCGCTGGGGGTGTGGTTATCACACGGGCTGCTCAGCCCCAGCGTCCGCTCGAAGTCCAGCAGCTGCCCCATAAAGTTGAAGTTGGGTGAGATGTTGGACTTTTTCCTCTTGACAAAGTCATAGGCATCATTGAGCGACAGGTTCATCTTCTGCATCAGGTAAGCCACGGTGACCGTCACCGAGCGGCTGATCCCTGCTAGGCAGTGCACCAGGACACCACACTTCTTGGAGCGGGCCTCGTCTGAAACACACAAGCATGGGTCAGAGAGGCGCCTCCTCCAGGGAGTCAGAGGTGGAGCAGAGGCAAGAGGGTGGCATGGCCACTGGCTGGTGCTGCCTGACTCAAGGGACCTAGTAAGTCCCACACAAGCAGGACAGCAACTTGGTGTGGAGGTCAAGAGCGTGACTGTGGCGTTAGCTTCAGGTCACTGGACATCCCTATGCCTCAGTTTCATCTATAAAATGGGCCCCCTTGTTCAGTGCTCTTATAAGGAGCTGAGCCAAGAGAGGGCTCCACAAACACCAGCACCAGTGATGGTTGTGGTCACAGCTAGTCCTGCTGTTACAGCTGAGTGCGCAGACTGTGCTGAGGGTGTCACCTGTGTCCTCTCGGGCCATCTGCACCACCATTAGCAAGTTCATTTTATAAATGAGGACACAGATGCCAAGACAAGGTGACCAGCCCAAGGCCACACAGAGGTTTCCCCTAATGCACAGTACACACTGTCAGTTGGTGACCTGGCGGTGGGGGCTGAGCTTGCTCTCCTGGTGGAGCTCCCAGGAGTACCCCTTGAGAGCTTCCTGGGAAATTGGCCAGAGGGAAGCCCTCAAAAGGGAATCAGGGCCCGGCCCTACACTCAGCTGTGCCCCATCCCCAGTACCCGAGAATAGTCAAGGTTTGGGAGGAAGGTCGCACCTGAGGCTTCACAAGTGAGGTTTGCTTAAGTGCAGCCCACCCACCTCACTTACTAGACTTCCCCCAGCAGGCCCAGGCATCAGTAACAACTCCCGCCACAGCCAGCCAGCACTGCCAACCCACCCAGCAGCTCGGACTCCTCCACCTGACATACAGTAGGAGTTCAAATACTGATTAAGCCACTGAACAACTCAGTCCTGTCATCCCTCCTTTCCTAGGCCCTAGGTAGGGTAGCTGCCCCTCTCTGTGCCAAGAATGTAGATTAACAAAAGGTGGCCCTCTGGAGCCCTCAGGGTCCCCACCTCTCTGATTCTGAGACCACTGGGAGCCAGGCACACAGGTGGTGCTCAATCAGTGCACTCGCACAAGATGACACACAGGTTCACAAGCTATTCTGCTTCTGGCGCTCACTCCCTTTGGCCCGGCAGAGCTTCCCCTCCTCAACCCCGTGAGGGTACCTGGGGCTACGCATGCAGTTGGTACTTAATCCAGATTTGGGGACTGACTAGGGGCAAGACTAGCAGGGCAAAAGACAGATGTGGCTTTGTGCAGAATCCTGAGGTCTGACCTTGAGACTTGGGGCTAAACGGGTGGTGGAGATGAGCCTCTAGTGGTGACACCAGGATATGAGGAACGTCTGGACCCCAAACCCATTCCTGGGTGATCCAAAGTGAAACTGCTTCCGCCGGCTTTATTTTTAGCATTTTCAGGGTGTGGCTGAGCAGTGTGGGGGCTGGGGCTTGATTCTGTCCCACTGAGTCCTAGGGGATGCCTGGGCCACTATTCCTTCATGGGTGTCCCCCCCACCCCTACACTCCCAGATGCAGAGAGGCCTTTAAGAAGGATCAGGCTCAGCCCCAGGATTCTGTCTGGGGTCCCCTTCTCCCCTCCCCTCTCAGTGAGGGAGAGTGAATGCTCAGGCAGCATCCACATACCTCTCGGCTCGGCTGGCCGTGTTCTGGGCAGAGCTGGGAAGCTCCCGAAGGCCTGGTCACAGCCCCTCCCCCAGGCCTCAGCTTCCTTCCTCCCAGCTAGGCACCTAGTTTTGGTTCCCAGTAAGCGGATGAGGCGGGGAAGCCTCCCACTTCCTGTTATTAAAGCTAGCACAGCCCAGCTGACAGCAAAACGCCCTCCACTGGACATGACTGCCGGCAGGAGAGGACTGTCCAAGCCACCTCCTCTCTGCCGTTGGAGGCTGTGCAGAAACATGGGGTCACCAGACTCGGAGAACCAAGGGTTTACGTACACCCTGATCTTATATCCCTTCCCCACACCCTGGGAAGAGCCAGGGCCGGGAACATGACCTGTAGTTTAATAGCCTCCAGCTGGCCATGGAGGAAGCAGGATGGGGAGGTCAAAGATAAGGCAACTTGTAGAGTTTGAGTCAGCTGGGGACGCAGGGGGCTGCGGGCTCTAAGCCAAACAGCAGAATTGCAGAATGCTCTAGAGGAGGGCCCCTACACTCCAAGCAAGCCCTATAGGTTGCCGGGAGCATCCGGGGCCCCACCAAGTCACTCTGGGTCACCACATTCCAAAAGCTGCCTGTTTGGCAGCCCCTTCGGGTACAAAATAAAGCCCAAAGAGGCACCATGACAGCCCCCTCCTGGAGAGACATGTGTGCTGAGGCGTGATGCAGAGCAAGTAAGACCCGTGGGAGGTCTGAGAGCTGTGATGTTTCAGCGAGCTGAGCCCAAAACAGCAGAGCCAGAAAAATACAAGCTGGACAGTAGAGTCCATGGGGTGCCATCAGTTTCGGGGAGCCCAGGACTCAAGGGACCGAGGGCCTCGGTGACTCACAGCAGGCATGGGTTCACCCATGGGCATATGTTGGCACATGCAGGGCACACACAGGCCCCAACAGGCCCAGAGGTACCCAGTTGGGTGCAGGTGACACCCAAGTCCTGTACACACCTCACCTCACCGCACCCGCCCATCCACCCTGCCCAGAGCACAGCAACACCTACCAATGAAGCTGATGGCCTCAGGGAAGAACTGGGAGAGGTTCTGGCTCCAGTGGTCAGAGATGGGGATCTGCTTGTAGGTGAACTCGCCACCGTGCTCAAAGGCGTTGGGCAGGTTAGGCGTGACGTTGAGGATATACTTGATGCCGTACTTGCCGAGCACGTCCAGGTTAGTGGAGTCCTTGGCGCAGCCGAGGTAGAGGTAGGGCAGGATCTGGACGGGGAAGGCCGGTTGGCTGGATGGCACAGGGCTGCCATCCGACTCAGTGGCACTGCTGGGCAACTCTCGGTCTGACTCTCCATCTGAGCAGTCAGAGCTGATCCGAAGGCCCCCCAGGCCCAGCACTGAGGTGGGTGGTGAGCCACTTGGTGAGGACGAGCTGTCCACGTTGGTCTCGCAATGCTCTGAATACTCTGTCTGGAACTTGTTGAAACCACCTGTGGCCAGGGTGAGAGGCCCTGGGTGAGAGGCCGCCCATACCACTGGCCAGTGGCCCCAGACCAATGGGCTGCACAAGACCAATGATGGCCAGAGCTGCCCATGTCAAGCACTATAATACAACAGCCAACGTGTGCCAGGCCAAGTTTGTTATACATGTACTTTCTCCTGTGTTCTCTAGGTCTATCCTATGGCCCACTGGACAGAATGGGAAGCTGAGGCCCCAGGAGGTGAAGTAACATGCCTGAGCTCCATTCCCTTACCAATAAGGCTTCAGAGCCCTGGTCATACCACCAGCTTTAGGGCACGTAAGGCCAGGCCCCAGCTCATTCATCTTCCACAGCTCCCATGCATACCTGGCACACATGGGTGCTCAATAACTGCTAGATAGTAAAGGAAAGCAGATAATCCCATCTGGGGTCAGCACCAGTGGGTTTGCAAGCCCCTCTTCCAGATGAGACTGCAGGGGCTGTGAGGCACAGAGGGCCTGGGCCTCTGGACTGGGAGGCCAGTGCCTGGCCCCCACGGCAACAGTCACCTCTTTTCCCCCACAATGGCAAGTTCATAAAAGGGGTCCCAAACTCCACCTCTCTCCCTTAGAACACAAGACCCCCAGACTTGGAAACACAGAGGGGGAGGGCTGCTAGGGCTTTACAGAGAGAAGTGGGAAATGTCTTGCAGCTAGGCATGGGCCCTGCGCCCGAGGGTGCTGCAGGCCTCCCCTCCCCGCCTGCCTGCCTGCTGCCAGCGAGAGGCCATTTTGGAATGTTAATTGGAAACACCGGCTGCAGCCACTCGCCCCCCAGCTGCCTCCCCTTTCCACAAGTTCTAGGGCAGGAGGCTGGGGTTCCGGGGGTCCTGGAAGGCCAGGGGAAGGGACACTGCTTAGAGGTCTGCCCCAAGTACCCCAAGAGGCTGTGTCCGCAAGGAGTGAGACCAATGCCGAGATGCCCAGAGTCCCCCAACCCAAAGAGTCCCTATACGTTGGGGGCGTGGATAATGCTGCCAAAGACTCCCCTAGCCTGACCCTGGTCTTTGAGGACACGCATTCTAGATTGGAGGAGCTGGACCTGGGTGCCTGGTCGCCTTTTGGGTCTCAGAGGAGGCCCCTCCCTCCTCTGAGGGGCTCACCAGGAGCCTGGGTGCTGCCATGGCCCCAACAACAGGGGTGGGGGGGGGGGGGGGGAAAGCCCAGGCCTGGAAAAGTTTGTCCCGCCCACTCAATTCTTGCCGAGAAGGCGGTGCAGAGGCGACCCCCGAGCCAGCCTAACCGCTCACTGTGGGGGCCAGGATCCCGGTGGTTGGGCCGGGGGCGACGTGGCACCGGCCCCGGCAGGCGGAGCGCAAGGAGAGAAAGCAGCCTCCGGCGGGGGCGTCTGGGAGTCGGGGGAGAGCCCCAATCCCGGACAGGGGTCTCAGGCTCCTCTCACCTTGGAGGTAGTAGGCCTGGCAGCCGTCGTCGCGCAGCTTTTGCAGGAGCAGGCCAAGCACTGAGGCAGGAGCGCCGGGCTCTGGCTGCCACTCGGCTGTGGCCTCATCGTAGAGCAGCACAGTGGCCGCCTTGCAGCGCGTGGCGAAGCGCTCCTTGTCGGCATGGTTGGGGATGATGGAGCGGATAGGCAGGTTGCCCTTGCGCAGGCGGCGCAGCATAAGGCCCGGGATGGCCAGGTTGATGGCCGTCTCGATGTGCGACGACTCGAAGAGCTCATGCGGCCGGCAATCGAGCAGCAGCAGGGACGCGCCACCGCGCGCCTCCAGCTCCTCCTGCAGCCACTCGGCGCTCTTGCAGGGCATGGCCCCCGCGCCCGTCGCAGCTCCCGCGCCGGTGCTAGCGCCGGCCCCGGACCCCGCACCGGGCTCCGACCCCGCCCCGGTGTCCCCAGCAGCCGACGCCCCCGAGGCCGACATGTGCGCCCGCGCTGGGGGGCCGCGGAGCTGGTTTTTCATGGG
>NC_043711.1:20141258-20291198 GCF_006229205.1 Suricata suricatta
CGGCGGCCGCGCGCCGAGGCGTCCCCCGGAGGGGCGGGGCCACGGGGCCGGCGCCCGGGCTTAAAGGCGCCGCGCCTCCACCGCCCCTCCCCACAGAGGACGGGGGCGCGCTCGCAGCCCCGTGCGCCCGGAGACAGGAGCCTGCCCGGGCTGTCGCTCTGCCTCAGCCCGAAACTGGAGCCCGCCTGGAGTGCTCAGCCAAGACCTTTCTCCCTAAGCCCGCGCTCCCAGGTCTTCCGAGTCCTACCTTGAACGGCTGCCCTAGGGGCTTCTTGCACCTAGCATCCCCTCCCCACTCTCACTGAAGCAGTCTTCCCAGGGATGGGGCGGTGGGCGGGGGGCAGTCACGCTGAGCCAACCTCCCTTTCTCCGGTCTATCAACCCCATTCATTTATTTTCTCAGTGAGTTCATTCAACAACTGTAAATTGGACGCCTACTACGTGCCAAGCACTGCGCTTAGGTCACCGTTTCAGGCGACTGCCTAGTCCCTATGATGGCCACAGGCTCCGAGACCTCAAAGGGGGTCCCACCCTAGCAGGCCTGATGGGGAATCAGCAACCAGGGGACAGGCGCAGTAGGAGGACCCAGGGCCGTGCCACACTCCGCGGGGAAGATTGGAGAAATCCTGGAAAGGACCAGCCCTGGGAAGAAAGAGCGAGCCCTTTAAGAAAGCTTTACAAGCGGGGAGGTGACAGGCGCCGAGTGAAGCGCCACGTGACTTTTTCACTGGGGCGGGTGGGAGGGGAAGCTCTCCTTTTTCTTCAGCTCTCTCTCTCCAACCTCCTCAATGTACCAATCAACATTCGCGGTAGGCGGGAGCGCGTCGCGCAGATGGCCAATCGCGACTGAAGGAGGAGGTTGGGAAGGGAGGCGGGGGCTAGTCACCAGTTCCACCCAGTTCGGGGGAAGTGGGCGGAGTCTCCGCGAGCGTGGTGTATCGGCTCGCAGGAGGGCGGGGCGGAGGAGGTGAATGGAGCCGCAGGTAGCGCTGAAACAAAGCGGCTCGACTCGACCGGCGCGCGTGCGCAATGCCTGCCGCGCTTTCACTACCGAGCCGGTGTCCTCTGCCCCGGGAATGAACTAGCGGCTAGGCCCTGCAGTCCGCCCGATCCGTTCCCTGCGGGCGGAATGTCCCAACTTCCCTGCGGTTTAACCCTCCCACACTCTGCCTGAGGCTGGCTAATAGCCACCTTGCCTCTACCTACCCCTAGCTGGAGGGAGTCGGAGTCTGAGGGGGGGTCGGAGGTGTTTGAGATTTCCCGAATGGAAGGCTTCTGGAACCCAGAGGATTTGAGCTTTCCGCCGACAGGAAGGCATAAAGAGGGGTGGCCCTGGAGCAATCCCCGCTTCTCCCAGTCTTCCATGTGGAGATTGAAGGGTTTCCCGAGCCTCAGGGCTGTGTCGCAAAGGAGCAGGGGTCTCTCCCACAGTCACACTCCAGAAACTCCAGACCATTGCAGCCAGAGATGCTCTTACCACCGGGGATTCCACAGCCAGAGAGGAAAGGAGAATCGGCCAGAGAGGAAAGGAGAATCGTGTCTCTGGCCTCTGCCCAGGGTTGGGGGCGGGGGGGGGGGGGGCAGGGAGGGCCTACTTCCTTGGGGTCCTAGGACCTGTGGAAAAGCTTCCAGGGCCCGAGAAGCCCAGATCGACTCTGCCCTGCCACTTGCTGATGTGTTGTGATTATGGTTCTCACCCCTTGGCCTCAGTTTTCTGGATTATAGGAAAGTGCTGGTTTGGATGGAGCCCAGCAAGCCCATCCCATATCTGTCCAGCTGTGAGGGACTTCTCTGTGGGAGGGCCCTTGGCTGGCAGCCCAGGCAAGTTGGATGTCAGGGTTGGAGGGAGCAAGTGAAAACGAAGCTTGAGCAGACCCACAGCTGAGGGGACCTGGTGGCTGGTGAACATTCCTCAGCCAGCTTCTTGAGGGCTTACTGGAGCTCCAGGTACACAGCAGGGCCTGAGGAGAAAACTGGTCACTGCTCTCACTGTGGGGGCACAACTGAAATGGGGACCTCCAGTGTGTCCCCACAGTCCCTGTCCGCCCCCCATGGATGAGAAAGAACCTCCCGGGATAGAGGAAAGGAGGCCCACCACCCCTCCCATTAACTTGTGATGGCTCCCTGGTCTCCCCCTCAGCACCCTTCCAGGGAGTATGCACACGCTAGAGGAGAGTCCCGTGAGGACATGTGGAAATGGAGAAACTGTCCAGGAGGTGGGGCATCCTCTAGCAGGGATGTAAGAAGAGGCAGAGTTCAGATGAGTACAGGAGGAGGGGGCACCTGGTTAGAAGCAAAGGAGTGGAAGAGAATTAGCATGGCTGGATGGGTTGCCAGCTGGGTATGGGCCCCATCACTCAGCCAGGAGGAGTAGCCCAAAGCCTTGGTTCCTGAGTGGCAGCCCCGCCTCCAGTCTTGACCAGTGAGACATCATGCATAAAGTGGAGCATAGCAGGGATGCTCTGGGTGTATGTGTATATGTGTGCATGCGTGCAAGGGGGGCACGCAGAACCCTCTGACTTACAGAGCATAGCAGGAACTTGCCCTTGTTCAGGCAGCAAGAGACCATAACTGCCTCTGCCCAGGGCCTTGCCCTTTAACAGTGAGCCTCCCTCAAGAATGCTGGGAAAGGGTACCTGGAAGAGGGAGCCTGGTGCCCAGGGCAAGGTCTTAGGATCAAAGACATTCCTCCTCTTCAGGAATGTGGTCTTTCCTGCCTTTCAGGGTTCAGGCCCTCCCTGTAGCCCTCAGGAGAGGTGCCCCACCTGCCTCTTCCCCCTCACCAGGGTCTCCCTGAGGGCCAGTGTGGGGGCCCCCAGAACAGGTCTGGGTCCCTGGAGGTGAGCTGGTCTCAGGAGAGGAACTGCAAGTGGGGTATGTTTGAGCTCTCTGAAGGCTGTCCCTTTCTCCCACACACCTCCAGGCCTTTGTACACACTACTCCCTCGCTTGGACATTTTTTGACCTCACCCTTTGCCTGCCTTCTAGAAGATCCCAGTTCAGGTGTGACCCTCAGGGAGGCCTCCTCTGATCCTCAAGGCTAGAATTACGCCCCTGCTCCATGCCCCTGGGACCCCTGCCCCCATCTTTGCTCTGGAATCCATCACTGTCACTGTTCGACACCCCTCTACCAGACTTTCTCCCTCTGGACACTCAGTGGCATGTCTACCTCCCCTCAAGCCCATTCTTCCTCCTGCCATCTGTCTCATCCCTGCTCCCCCCAGGTGTTAGGCCTGAGCCCATGAGGCATATTTGCAGCTCCCTTCCCTGTCTGCACATAATCCAGCCCCAGAAGCACAGGGAAGGGGCCTTCCCAGCAGGCAAGGCTTGGCTATGACGGTGGGACTTTGATGGGAATTGAGCAGATATGAACTGATACGTACCCCCCTCCACACACACACATATCCATCCACATGGCTTGGTCACCCAGGAATATGTCACCAAGAATAATTTAAGCATCTTGGAAGCAAACTTTCCTTTTCCACTGCTGTGCATGGATTTCTTGGAGATAGGCTAACATTTTTTTTATGGTTATTTATTTTGAGAGAGAGAGAGGAAGAGAGAGAGAATCTCAAGCAGACTCCACACTGTCAGCACGGAGCCCAATGCGGGGCTTGAACCCACGAATTGAGAGATGATGGGCCAATACGTTTTGAACAGCATATGCCAGAGTGCAAGGAAGGTGAAGTGTGTGGGGGGGTCAGTTCTTTGCCCTCCTGGGCTAAGAAGGCTAGCACAAATTTAGGGTGAGCTCATGCTTGCTTCCAGGAGGCATAAGGATGGATTTCACATCCCCCCATGAGAGCTGAGCAGGGGCCTGGGGAGAGGGCTGGGTACTCCAGCCCAGCTGTGTCTGAGACCCAGACTGAGGGTCACTGTGCTTGTCCCTGAACCTTGGGACAGCTTCTTCTCCAACCCTTGGTGAGGTGCCTGCATGGGCTGCAGTCTGAACGAGTAAGAAGGGAACTCTTACCTGCAAGGTCCCAGCAACTCCCCTGCCCTGGACAGAGCTCCTGCAGTGCAGTCCTGTGCTTGTACATGTGCACATGCCCACGCAAGGACACACACCACACAGACCTATGCTGTGTCATATCCTTGCAAGCACAGATGTGTGTGTGCAGAAATAGACAATACACGTGGACGTACACAGACCCGGCCTGTCTGGGCACTTGCCACTCTTACTGAAGGTAGCCTGGAAGGGTTCTTACAGGGCTGGGAGAATCTGCATTCCCCTCCCCCAACCCTCCAGTCACTTGGGCTCACCCTGTCCTATTAGCTATTGCTAGGATCTCTTGCGGTGACAAATTCTGAATGGAACCATGTTCTGCTGCTGCCTTCCTTCCAGCGGAGAGCTGCTGGGCCTTGGGTGACGGCAGTGCAGCACAGGGAAGCTATGGCTGGGACGGCACTAGGGTTGGGGAGCCACGTGCCTGTTCATCCTCCCCTGCCCTGCCCAGATGTGTGGGCCAGAGGGGCGGGAGGACAAGGCCCTGGGGAGCAGGTGGGAGAGGGTCACACCCAGGATAAACAGAGAACAAGACCCGGCAGGACAAAACTCCCCAAAGCTGCCTGAAGAAGGCAAAGGGGAAGAAGTGAGGAAAGACAGGCGGCTATGGAACCTCCCCCACCATTCGTGCTCAGACGTTTCCTGAGCACCTGCCTTGGGCCAGGGAGTGTGCAGGGAAGGCAACTGGGGCCAGAGAGGGGAGCTAGGCCAATGCAATTCCTCCCTCTCCCAGCTCCCCACCCAGCGGAAGCAGGCCCTCAGCCCACCTCCTCATGTGGATTCCTGTGGCTTACTTGAGACTGTGCCTCTCCCAGTTGCATACCCAGCCCACTGGGGCCAGACTGAGGAGACTACAGGACACAAACACAGGGCTGTGCCATGCTTTGTCCCTAGCAGGCATCACTAGTCGATCACAGCACTTTCTCCTGCTGAGCCATCCTATGGCCTCAAAACCCTTCCAAGCAGGCATGACCAGCTGATTGATTGTACTAGACAAGGGAGATAAAATCTATTTGCTAAGGCTTCAATTCATAGCCTGACCAGCCATGGCCTCTCTGTCCCCAGCCTCAGCTCACTTCACCCTGACCTCCCCCTGCTCCCTACTCAGTGCCCAGACATAGCACCTCTGTTTCCACACACTTCCTCATTCCACATCGCCAGTCTCTGAAATCATCTCCAGCTTCTGAGGAGCCTCAGCCTCAGGAAGCTTGCCCTGCCTGATCTCAGCGGGGTCTGCTCCTTCTCCTGGTCCTCCCTGTGCCATCCACATTTTCTGCCCTCTCCCCACTTAAGGGCAGTTCAGCCTGCAGGGATCTGTGGTAGAGCAGGTCCAGTCATGGAGCCTCACCTGTAACTTCACCTATGTGAGCTCCCCTTTCATCACTGGGGTCCCACTGTGGTCACCCAGAGTCCTGGGGCCCAACCAGGCCTTCCTCATGGCCCTGCCCTCCCTCCCTCCCAAGCTCTCCCCAGCATGAGGGCCCCTTAAGGGAGATGGGGGTCTACTAGGCTGCTCTCTGCTCAGCACTGATTTGGGACTGATGTCAAGCAGACCTGGTTTCTGTCCTGGCACAAAGGCCACACCTTGTGCTGCCCTCATCCTATGGCAGCTTTCACATCCTCAGCTCTGCATGCACCAAGATTCTCTAGTGAGGAGACCAGGGCTCTCTCTTCTACAGGTGGGGAAGCTGAGGCCTAGGAAGGGAAATGTCTTGCCCAAGGGCCTGGCTGCAGGCCCAGCCGGTTACTCACTTACCCATTGGGCCTGGGGTGAGTCATGGTGGCCCAGGTGATGGGAAGGAAACACATAAACATGGGGAAGTGGGAAGGACAATCTTGGAGACAGGAGTTAGTGCCTGCCTGGGACTCCCAGCTATGAGCTCCCACACACAGGCCCCAGGAGGCTTACTGGGCAGGTGCACACCTGACAGTCTCAATTCCTGTTCCCTTCTGGCTGGGTGTCCAGGCTTTGCATCAGCTCTGGAAAGACTATCAGTGCATTTGACAGATGGGGACACTGAGGCCCATGGCTACCACTTAAGCTATGGCAAGGGGCTAGGCCACAGACTAAAAACCCAGAGCTCCTTTCCCCCAGGTGAGGGCTTCCCAGCTGGCTCTTACTGTGGCTCTAGGCCCCTGTAGGAAGAGGCCCAAGCATGGCCCACAGGGAGCCCTTGCTCTTCCTGGGGTGGTGGGGGACAGACGGGGGGCATGTGCAGCTATTTACCCCACAACGAGAGGGGGCTATATCTTGAACATAGCTGATGTGCTATCGAACTCTCTTTCCACCTTCATGGCGTGCTTGGCTCATCCATCCCATGACCCAGTTTCAGAATCTGCCTTCCCAGGCCCTCCTACTTCTCCCTGGCCCATCTTCCCAGCCTCCTTCCCAGCCCCTGCTCCATTCCCCACATGGCAGCCACCAGAGGGATCTTTTGAGAATGTGAATCAGACTTGGCTTCTTTCTGCTCTAGAGCTTCCCATTGTCTCGGCAGAGTCCCAGCTTCTCTCTGTGACCAGTGTGGCCCTTGATGGTGTGGCTCAGCCCCTCTCTCCACCTCCCTGCCTCTTCTCAGGGCCCAAGATTCTCTGACTGTCCTCACACTCCCAGCCCTGTCCCTATGTTGTCCTCCTGCTCCGTGTTTAGGTCCTTTGCACTCACTGGTCTCTTTGCTGGAAACCTCTTCCCCCAGCGTTTGCCCTTAAATACCTTCTTATCCTTCTCCCCAAACCCACTTGTCCTCCAGAGCCAGAATGGGCATCTAGGAAGTGGCTGGGCCAGCACTGGAACACCCCTCTCCTTCTAGACTTTGTGTTGTCAGCCCCGGGCTGATGGACATATGATTTAAAATGCCTTTGGCTCTCCCTTGCACACTGGATGGTTCTGGAAGCCACTTACTTCCATTTCCCACTTAGGCCTCAGCCTGTCCTGCATGAGTCGCCCGGAGTCACTCAGTGAGATCAGCTGGAGCCAGAAGAGGCTCCTTGCCATGAAGGGATGGATTTCTGCTCTCAACATGCCTAGCAGGACCTCGTCCCCAACCTCAGGCTGTAGGCCTCAATTTCCCTGTTTCAGAGAGGGCTCGCCTACCCTGTGATCCAGGTGCCGCTTACCATTTCTCCAAAAATTAAGCCCAAACTCCCACCTCTTGGTGGATTCAGAGGTCCCAAGCTTGGGTTCTAATCCTGCGCAGCGCTATCCTGGAGGAGGGGTTGGGCTGGGGGCTAGATTCAGCTGGGAGCCCCATCCACTGACACTGAGCTCATCCCTACAGGGCCAGAAGCTGCTCACCAGCCTCAGGAAGCCAGGCTGGCTGGGCCTGCTTTCCTGGGTGCTCAGAAGGCTGAGGAGAGAGAGTCCAGATAAGTCCAGGTGAGCCAGTTCCCTGCCCCAAAGCCACAGGTCTTTCCTCTGAGGCTTTACTCTGAGCTGATCCCCCTCACTCTTGTGACATTTGGGGCTTATGGGTGGCAGCTCACGAGCCCACCTAGACTCTGAGGGATGGAAGCCAGGGTCTTGGGAGTAGGAGTCCTTAACAACCTGCTCAACTGGCCACCATGTTGTACTTGACCTCCTGCTCCAGGTTTCTGATCCTTCTGAGACCACCTCTACCAGGAAGGGCTGGAGCCCAAGGGCCTGAGCAGGAGTGGGAAGGTGGAGCGCATCTTGGACAGGGGTTCCCAGTCAGAGCAAAGGCAGGAAGCAGTGATGGGGTCTGGCGTGTGCGTGCGTGCGTGTGTGTGTGTGTGTGTGTGTGTGTCCGTCCTGGGTCTGTCTTTGCTGAACTAGCCTATGGCTTTTTGACTGGGAGAGCCAGCAGTGGCAGGCTCCTGACAGTAAAGCCAGTCCAACCTTGGAGGCTGGGAGGGTGGAGGAGGCTGGGAATTCCCAGGGTATCTGAGTAGGGCGGAAGTGCCAGGGGCCTGGGCTGGGTCAGCTTTGGTGGGCCAAGGTGTGGAGACTCCTAGGTCTCTCTGTAGCTGCCAGGCCTAATTGCCTCATTAGTATCTGCCTGCTGCCCGGGCCTGTCTGGTTCCCTCCCCAATGGCCCACACAGCCCTGTTTTTCAGGAATCCTTCCTATGAGGCACCGGTGACAGTGACGGTGACCACATGATCATGACAAGGCTGGGGAAACGGCACGGGAGCCAGCTGGCTGGGCCAGGCACAAGGCTGCTGGGTTGGGGTCTCAGCATCCAGCCCCATCCCAGGTGTCATGGCCTGCGCTGTCCCACATGGGCTCAGCTGTCAGGCTGCCTGCCTGGAGCTGGAAATGCTGTGCTGCCAGGCACATGGGCACCCGTAGCTGCACCAGAAAACAGTCTAGAGGACTCTCCTTCCTGGCCTGGCCCTACCCAGCCCTACTCCTACCACAGGGGCACGTGCCCCCAGACCTGGGAGAATCCAACCCTGCAGAGACTAGGGTCTCCTGGGAGAGAGGAGTCTAAGGGATTCTGACTCTTAGGGCTCCAAGCAGGAGTCAAGGTGTGAGTGTGCCACATGTACTGGGACAGGGCAGGAGTGAGAGGAGGGTGGTGGGTGGAGACTGGGGGGACTGACCAAGAGGTCTGGTTCTAATCTTGATTCCACTGCCAGTGTCCCTTCTCTCTCAGTTTCCTCCTCTGTGAATTGGAGGTGCAAAATGCCAGGCAAACTGCTCTGAGGCAGGAGGAAGCCCACCACCGACGGGCCCAGCCGAGGGCTGAGCACATGTCCCCTGGATCAACCCTCTTGTGCCTGGACAGTCAGGAGAGGGCTTTGGGGGCAGGCAATGGCCCCCCAGGGTAAGGTCTCCGGGAGCAGAGGGATGGAAAGGGGGCATGCAGCAGCTGTGCCAGGGAATGTGAGCAGAGTGGGCTTTGAGCAGAGAGGCTGGCCCTGACAGGGAGGTGAAACAGACACTGAGGAGACAGAGCCTCTCTTCTGAACCTGGAGCTGGTGGCTGCCCTGTCCTGAGGCTGATGTCGTGCTGGGGGTGGTGGCATGGATGCTCCCAACTCCTGGGGCCTGCCTGTGCAGGTCCCATCCCGCGGGCAAGGCCCTGCCTGCCAGCCTACCGCCTTTGACTCTGCGGCCACGCCTTCCCACCCTCCTGGCTGCCCTCCCATGATGAAGGGCAGGGAGGGCATCGGAGTCATCAGGACCCCAACATGGCTCGAACACGGGCCTACCCCCAAGCTTGGCCATGCCAGCCCCCTGGTGCCTTCTGTGCACCCTTCCTTAGCTGTCACCCCCATTCAGTTCTCACCTTTTGCTTAGACCCAGCAGACAACAGCCCCTGCTCTGAACTCAAGAGAGCCTTTCCGATCATGGGGCTTTAACCTATACCTCCTGCCTCCTCAAGGGCTTTTCCTATAGCACTGTCCAACATGGGATCCATGGAACACTGGGCTGGCCCAGCACACCTCGATAAAAAAGGTTAAGTGGTCAAATGTCTGGAAAACACTGTGAGCTTTGTGGCCCAAGCTGCATAGCATAGGAGTGTGCTAAAGGCTCTGACAAGTCCTGTAAGGATCAAACTGGATTTATTTTGTTTATCTAGCATTTTCCAAACTTTGGCAGCCACAGCATGAGTTTCCGGCATTACCTCCACTATCGGCTCATGGCACTGTGCCCTCAGCATGTCCTTCAGGGGAGAAAGTGGCCTTATGTTGCCCAGTGGCTGTTCACACCACATTCTCTTCCCTGGACTGTGCTTCCCATCTTCAGGGTTATCAAGGTGATCACTCAGAACCCCATACCCTTCTTCTGGACTGCCCTGTGATCTGCTTTCTGCCAGCAGATCCAGTCACCCCTGTGGGATCATAAGCTAGCCTGATGGGAAGGTGAGGGTGATAAATGGATGGTGGGCAACGGGCTGGAGAGGAAGGAGGTAGGCCAGACACCCAGCCATGTCTGCCCCAACCAACAGCTGCCAACTCTTGGCTCTGACCAGCTCTGGTGGCCTCTAGCTCAAGGCTGCACAGGGCCTGGCGGGGTGGATGGAGGGGCTGTGGTGTCTCAGCTTGGGAGCTGCGGACAGGCTCCCCTCCCCAAGCCCAGGCCAGAGTTGGGTTACGAGCCCTGAGGGTCTCCTAATGAGTTCCACATGCAAGTGGATGCCTCGGAGAGGAAACGGGAAGGGGCTGGGGCGAGGGAGAGGGACCTGAGGATTGGAAACATGTGTGGAGGAGGAGGAGGATGGGAAGGATGGCGGGGAGAGAATGAGGGGGAGCGGCAAGAGGAGACTTTATTCCCAGAAGTCCTGATGCCCACCCCCCACGAGGCTGACTGCCAGGCCCCCAAGCCCCTGTCAGAGGGCCCCAGGCCACCACTCTGCTGGGAGAGTGATGGGAGGGACCTCAGAAGGCCTACTCCTTTACTTAGAAAAAGCCCCAACCTCCTAGCCCTGCTTGGTGGGGGTTCTGAGCCACTAGGGAGGGGCAGGATAGAGCCAGCTGGGTGGGAGGGGCCATGAGGGCTCAAGGAAGCCCTCCCAGTGCCAGCCAGCAGCAAAATATTCCTTCAGATCCAACCCAGCTTTCCCTACTCCACTGGAGAGCCCTGAGTGCAGCAGAGTCACAGACTTGTCAACCTTGACCCCCACCTTTACCGGTCTTGGCTGCCCTGCCCCACCCCCACTCACGTAGGGCCATGCATGGGCAACAGGATTGGCCTGGTAGCTGGAAACCTCATTAAGAAAAAGAAAAAAAGACTGTGCAGGAGCGATGTTGACACATGGGGTGGGGGTGTCTGGTGAGAGAGACCCGCGGTGGGTAGGGAGCAGAATCTCAGGGCCTTGCGGGGTACGGCAGATTCCCCCCTCCCCAGGAGCACTGGTTGAGCCCCAGGTTTCCAGCCAGCTGACCAAGGTGGAGCCTGGAGTGGGCCTTGTAGCCAGCTGGCCAGCCTGCAGGACTCTGATGCCAGGAGCCCAGCCCTCAGCCCCCACCTCCAGCCCCCTCCCCAGGCCATGGACTGGAGCCCAGCAAGGACAAGGTCTGCTCTTAGAGCTTTGTGTGAATTGCCTCAGTGAGTCTTTCCAGCAGCCCTATGAGGTCACTCCTGCTCTTACCCCATGTCATGGAGGAGGAGGCTGAGGTACAGAGAGGTGCACACAGAGCATTCCTGGCATCAGAAATAGTCCTGCAAAGGTCCTGGGGCTGGGACGTGCCTGGTGTGCTCAAGAAACAGCAGAGAGGACGGCGTGGCTGGAGGGGCATGAGAGGAGGGTGGAGGGTGGCAAGAGATGGGGTAGGGGACAGGCAGGATGGAGTCGGGCCTCGTGGTCATGGTGAGCACTGGGGCCTCCACTCACTGTGGAGGAGGCTGGGGAAGCAGCCACTGGAGTGGTTGAGCAGGGATGGCCCAAGCTATCTCACCAGCTTTCTCATTATTTCTTTTTATTCTGATAGCTTAGTAGCCTCTGGCTGCTCTGGTAAGAACAGATGGGGTGGGACAAGAGCGAAAGTGGGAGGCCAGGCAGGGAACGATCAGGTATCTCAGCGGGTTCTGGCTCCTTGGGGGGCTTAGCTTTGGGATGGCCTGAGTGGGGGAGGTTGACAGGGCCCTCACCTGACCTGCACAAGCCTGAGGCTCCATCCCTCACCAGAGGAGCCTGTAGAGGGGAGGCTACCCCAGGCCAGAGGCATTTATCCCCCAACAGGAGACCTCAGGATACCTCTCAAAAGGCATGGGCATCCTTGTGGGGTCTCACAAATGGCTCTATCTCAAACACACCCTAACTACCAGGGGAGCTAGGACCCAACCCCAGGACCAGGGCAACCCCAGGACCAAAGGTCAGCTTCCCAGTTCGGCTAAGAAGTCCCTGGAAGTAGCCCAGACGTGGGCTGGCCCTGGCCTCTGCGACAGAAAGCACCTTCTGTTTCCAGTTAGCAGACGCATGTGAGCTGCTGCCTGGAGGGTCTGGGAGGACTAATTACACTGCTTCTCTGGCTCCAAGTTTCAGAGGCTTCCGAGGGGCCAATCCAGGAGGAGTTGTCATGGGAAGAAGACTCTAGGGGTTGGTCTGGGAGTGGGGAGTACGGGCAGCATCTCCATCCCAACCTTGGGCAGGAGGGCATGTCTTTGGGGTGGCTCCGGCTGGGGTCAGGATTACGGGACTCAGTGCAGAGGTGGGATGGGGCATCACAATTCCTCTGGGAGAACTAGATGGTTCTAGAGACCTGCCAAGGGAGGGCAGGGGGAAGGCAAAGGTCTGGAAAAGGCCAGATGAGTAGAGCATCTGTG
The DNA here is from genome assembly GCF_006229205.1 of Suricata suricatta. Classification (NCBI taxonomy): domain Eukaryota; kingdom Metazoa; phylum Chordata; class Mammalia; order Carnivora; family Herpestidae; genus Suricata; species Suricata suricatta. The sequence goes on from NC_043711.1 coordinate 20,153,493, forward strand.
GGGTGTGTGTGCCCTCTGCCAGGCCTGAGACCAGGAGAGCGACAAGGACTGGCGAGACATGGGCCCCCAGCGCTCAGGGACATCCATGGCCCCGAGAGAGTCTTGATTCCAAAGCTGAGTCCAGGCACCCAATGGGAAGAGAATGGAGAATGACCAGGGCTGATGTCAGGACGCAGCAGAGCAACACTGCCAGCGTGGGCTCTGGCTCCTGCAGGCTAGCCCTCCGCCTACTGGGCAACCGCTTGTGCCCGAAGGAGAAGCTCGAGGCCGAGAAAGGGAAGCTCTGGCAGAACCTGACTTCCTCTCCTGCTCAGGTTCCTTGTCCCAGCGCTCAGATTTCTGATCAGTGGTAGGACAGCGGGTGGGGGGCTGGCACTCCTGCAGCAAGAAGGGCTCCCAGGCAGATGGGGCTCAAGGTGGCCTCACCTAAAGTGAAAGCACTTCTTGCTCTATAAATAGGTTCTGGGAGAGTGGACAGCAGCTCCCAGCCAGGCGGGCTGGCAGGAGAGCTTCCTAATGGCTTCGCCCCAGGCTCTCTGGCCTGGCTCCAGTCCTATCTTGAGCTAGGCTGGGCCCTCAGGGGTCAGGAGTCAGGGGCAAAGCTTCTAAAAGACTTCCCGAGCAAGCGAGTGAGCCCAGGTTGCCAGCGCCTCCAGCCTACGGTGGGCTGGAGCCTACCAGCCAATGGGGACAAGGCCCCGCGCCAGGGTGCGGTGCTCACAGGAAGTGGAAGGACACCCCAGGACACCCCAGGACAGCAGGCTGCCAACAGCCTGCACTGCCGTCTTGGCAAAGTGGTTTTCTCAGCAGCCTGGGGTGGGTGGGGGGGAGCAGGGGTGCTCAGTGACAAGGCCCAGGTGGATTTCTGGCCCCCTTAAATGGCCATACACCAATTAAGGCGGGAGCCATCAGGGGCTCATCTTGAGCAAATCATTTAGGAAAATGAGGTTAATGACAGGGAGCCAGGACAACAGGGCCAGTGTGACTCACCACGCTCCCGCTCCCGCTCTCTCAGTGGGCTGGGTTTCCGGGATTCCGGGTAATCACAAACACCCACCCTCAAGCCTGTGCTAGCCCTTGGTGACAGCAGGGAGGTGGCCTTAGAGTGCCTGCCTCCTCAGTAGGGAAGGGGCTGCCCTGAGTCCCCCTGCCTGCTGGCCCAAATCCCTCTTCACCACCGGGCATGCTCATGGCAGGGGCCGTAGGATCAGGAGTTCATAATTGTAGCCATCTAGAATTCCAGAGCCAGACAGATGGTGGGACCACCAGCCTACTGACACATGGACCAAATTCCAGGGAAGGGGCCTGACCTGTTGGAAGTTTCACCCCAGGCTGGTTGGGGCAGGAAGTCACATCAACAGTCACACATTGACCAGACTCTCGCTCTGTGCCAGTCACTGCTCGGAGCGCCTCATGTGCCTGAAGACATAGGCATATAATCTCATAAACAGAGTCTACACACTAGGGAACTGATTCGAGACACGGAGCTAGCAGGTGGCAAGTCCGGGGTCTGGACTTGGGCAGTGGCCCAGGAACCCTCTGACTCACACAGCAACCCGACTCCACTGCTCTGACCTCTTGGCAGCCTGCTTGCACATAGCCCACCACCACAGAGAAATCATCAATCTGTGGCAAGCAGATCCGGGGACAGAGGGACAAGGAGGGTGCCGGGTGGGAGGATGGCAGTTTCCAGGTCAGATGGCACCTCTGAAGGGACATGGTCAGGGACTCGTGGGGAGTGGAGATTCAGGAGAGAGGGTAGCAGGCTTGCCACAGGTCAGGACAGGACACAGCTGCTGCTGCTCTCTGGCTTGGTGGTCCAGCCCGCCCGAGCTGCCTCTCTCACTCTCTGGCAGAAGTACAGGTTCACCCTGGAACCCCAAGAATCTGGCAAAGGGTAGGGGGGGGATCACAATGTAAATCACTAATCACTGACACCTGTTCTTTTATTTCACGGTAGGAAAATTAGGGCATGAGAGAAGGGGGCGGTGGGAATTGCTGCTAAGATACACTTCCTAACAAAACCAGTAACCTAATCTCACCTTCCTAGCAAAGAAGACAGAGAGAGACAGAGAGAGAGAGAGAGAGAGAGAGAGAGAGAGAGAGAGAGAGAGAGAGAGAGAGCGCGAGCGCATGAGTGCTGAGACCTGCAATTTGGGTTTTTGGGAGCTGTTATCAAAATCTAAAACCAGAAAATATGGTGGCTGAGCAGAGCCATTTGGATTTCCAGAAGGCTGCTGTCCTTGAGCTTAGCAGCGCACCAACACCAGTTTGGGGACTGGGGACTGGTAGGAGCCCCTACGACAGGGGAGCCAGTGGTAAGGGCTGGCAGGAGACACCACCACGAGAAAGACCCTGTCACTCGGCCCCCAACCTTGCCAAGCTGCCTCAAGCCCAGGAAGGCCTCACGCTCCACCCCTGCTCATGAGGGTCCGCACAGCCGAACAGCCCATTGTCAGTGCTGCCAGCTCAGGTCCTGTAGCACCTTCACGGGCTGGGGGGGGGGGGGGGGGTGTCAGAGTATCCTAGGGTCTCCTGTCCCCTCTTCCTCAGGAACAATCTAGGGCCCTAGATCCTTACTCAGTAAGGTCCCAAGTCAGGCCCCACATGAGCAATTTCAAAAAGCAACTCTGGGGGAAGAACTTAGCCCTTCGGTGCTCTGCCTTGTGTGTGTGTGACACACTGACCCTGAGGCTTGGAGGAGGCGGGTTCTCTGTGATGTTTCAAAGACAAGCGCAGCTCTCCAAGAACCTTCTTCCCCCCAGTTCTGGGTCTGGCTGGTGGCTCCATCAAGGCAGGTGTGTGAGCATGTGGGGAACCCCTCCAGCAGAGTCCTCTCAGAGGGTCTGCGGCTGCCCGGCACAGGAGAGCCCAGGCTGGGCTGCCTCAGAACGCGCAGACACCGGCCTACCAGAGGGCTGGTGAGGCGGGCTGATAAACTAGGGTGCGGCTCCCAGGGTCAAACTCTACACCATTACCCTCAGGCCATTTCCCAAAACCCTAACATGCTTTCCATCCACATTTTCTTCACAGAGAAACCTCAATCCTGGCGTAAACCGAAGGCAGGGAGATGGCAGCCTGGCCCTGGCCCCCATCCCTGTCCTACTGTCCCCAGTGAGCGGTGCCATCTGTGTCTCTCGAGATGACCTCACCCTGGGATGGCCGCTCAAATCACCAACACTGGGACCTCCAGCTTCACGACTGGAATCTACCGCAGGACAGCCAGCACGGGAGGGGGTGACAATGTTGGTCCCACAGGCTGCATCCTCTCTGAGCAGACTCACTTAGGGAGCCCGGAGGCCCTGAAGGCCTTTACAGAGGGGAAGCCCAGGACCTCCCGAGGCAGCTGAGCTCTTCACCTGCCAGTTCAGACCAGCAGGCCCGCCCAACTCATCTATGCTCGCAGGGCCACGTGGGAGGCCTCAGCAGGTCCCTGGGGACTTCCAGAAGGGCCTGAGCCAGCAGCCTTTTCCCCACTTTGCCAATCCCAGCTCATGCGGAGCGTGCCTCCCTCACAGGGCCCTGGAGGGGTGGTTACCACCACCACCACTTGACACAAGAAGCTGAGGCTCAGAGAGGTTATGTCACCATGTGGAGGTTACACAGCTGGCTAAAGGCAGAATCTGTAGCCTGACCCGGGACTGAGGCTCTCTCCCCACACAGCCGGAGGAGGCAGCTTCCCCATTCTCATCGTGTATCCGGGCTCCACAAAGACTGTCTCCGAGGCAGCCCAAGCTCCTGGCATTCAGGGTCAGCTCCCACCCGGAAGCCACGGAGGCTGGGAACCTCATTAGCTGTGCGGTACTGACAGCTCCCTAGAAGATAACATTCTTAACATTGCCCACCACCACCACTCCCCGGACCCCAGGGCAAGGCAGGTATGTTGAAGGATAAACACCTCCCTGGCTGGCTGGGCCCCAAGAAGCCGGATGCTGAAGGCATGGACAGCACCGAGACATACGGCAAACGCCTGGTGCTCCCTGCAGGGATGCAGAGGAAGGCGCCTATGAGAACCCTCAGGAGTAAGTGGAAATGCAGGTGCCTGAGTCCTCCAGGATCCAATCAAGGAAGTCAGCTGGCGGGCCAGCCAGGGGGAGGTGGGTGTTGTGCCGGGACTCTGGCTGTCCCTGCTCCCCCAGTACCCTGAGCTCGAGGTGACTGGCAGGGGCTCTCTGAAGTCACCGCTTTCATTCTCCCTTTGTGGGCCCTGGGGATGGGGGCACTGGTAAGGTCTCACTCAGAACAAGCCACTTCTATGAGAAGCTCAATAAAGGCCAATTTAATTTCAGATTTCCTTCACCCTCATGTATACAGAGGAGGAAGCCACCAGGCCCCAGTGAGCATGCGTGAGGCAGAAATCAAGGCCACTGCAAAGCTACCACCTCCCTCCGAGAGCTTGTTCCCAGGCAAACCTCCGATGGGCCCTCACTGGGCCTTTTGTCAGATTTCGAGAAAACTCCTGGCTCACCCACCCAATGTGTAGTCCATCGCTGTGGGTGGGAAGAGCCAGTCATATGCCAGAAAGGCAGACGAAGCCCAGGAATGGGCTCTTCCGGAGGCGGGGGAAGTTGCGATCTTAGGGCTCACTAGGACTCTGAGGTAGCGAATATTTCCAAGTGACTCCTTCACATTAAACCAAACACAGTCCATTCTGCACGTGTGGGCCCTGCCCACGGGGCTTCCACTGCCAGGTGGAGCGCCTCCAGGTGCAGAGTGCAGGTGGAGGGCAGAGACAGGGGCATCATCTCTGGAGCTCAGGGATGGATGTGGTGCCCATAGAGCGGAATCCCCTTCATTTATTTACCCAAGTCCCACAGTACCAATCCCCAGCCTGCCGTCCCCCAAAATCGACTGAGCTCTTGATTCTTGCTCCCCTGATCACGGTGTTGTTCTCTGCATGATTAGCTGCTGGTTCTCCAGACACTGCTTCAACTTGTCCTCCGTCAGTGTCAACCGCTGCTCCAGGATGGAGACTGTCTGCAAAAAAAATGGTGGGCAGGCTTCAGGGTTGTCCTAGGGATCCCCTCAGCCAGTCCTGCTCAGCTGCTCGGCCTGCTGTTCTGTCTGGTCCCTGGCTCTGGTGACGGCTGGGACCTCTCTTGCCTTCATGTCTCCTCCTGGCTCTGGATGGCTGTTCTCTGATGTTTGCAGGCAGGGGGAGGACACGGGGAGGGAAGGCCAGCAGCAGGTCCCACAGCCCTAGGTCAGAATCCCTGGCCCTGGTGGTGGTCTGGCACTTAGATTTGGGTCTGGAACAGAAAAACGTCCTCATTTGGGCCAGGCTTCTGTCCATAATCAACTGGAGACCATCACTCAGCTCCATTCCAAAGATAAGAAAACGACACTCCCAAATGAAGGCACCCCACAAGGGTCCTGCCTATGCTTCAGGCCCTTAACCTCTACGCCTTCCCAGACTAGAAGGTGAGCCACTGAGTGACCCTGAGCCTAGGAGGGCCTCTGCCAGTCCAAGTCCAGTGAGGACCACTGCAGGAATATACCATCTGGGAATTTGGCCCTAACTCGCCTCTGAGCCCTTTTTCCCTCTGTAATGGAAGGATAGCACCAAGCTCACAGGAGTCCTAGAGACTACAGGTGGACTCAGGATGGTGCCCAGCACTTCCTAGCTGGACCTGTGTTGGCGACGCTCATCATCACGGCTTGTCCTGCACACCCGGCACGATGGCTGGCCTGTGGACCTAGCTGTCCAGCCTGCCCATGCCCCCAGCTGCTGGGGCTACATGCACCTCATGGGCCTGTACAGGGCCAGTCTTCAAACATGGCTGCAAAGCCTCCTCTGGCTTCAGGGCAGCTGATCTCTGGGAGCCAGTGTGCGCCCCAGAGAGCAGCTGGTCCCCTGCCCTCAAGGAATCCCACCCCGGGCCCACCCACCAGTCACACAACCAACCCCAGCCCTCGCCCAGCCTGACCCATGCTGGCCATTATGGCTGAGCTCACATTCACCCCATCGAGAGCTGGGTGAGTCCACAGTGAGTGAGGCAGGCCCGGCTCCTGTGCAGTGCAGGCTACAGCCAGCAGAAAGGGCTCAGATTAAGAAACAATACTTTCTAGGGGCGCTTGGTTGGCTCAGTTGGTTAAGCGTCCCGCTACAGCTCAGGTCATGATCTCACAGTTCGTGCGTTCAAGCCCCGCGTTGGGCTCTGTGCTGACAGCTAGCTCAGAGCCTGGAGGCTGCTTCAGATTCTGTATCTCCCTCTCTCTCTGACCCTCCCCTGCTCGCTCAGTCTCTCAAAAATAAATAAAAAACATTTTAAAAAATTAAAAAAAAAAAAAGAAACAATACTTTCTATTAATTTTACCCATTTGTCTGTGGGCTTTCCCAAGAGGTTTTGCCGCCTGCCCTGAGGCTCCATGGAGGCTATGGGCCTTGGTCCAGTGAAAAGGAAACTTTCCTTTCATACATTTAATAAAACATTGAAACATTCTGGGATGGAGTGTCCCCTCTAAGGCTGCTATAAATTCTCATAGCATCCCGCTCGGACGGCAGCCGCTCACAGAGGCTGCTCCTCCTAGCGGCCGGCCCTTTCTAACTGAGCTGGCCTGGGCTGCAAGTGCTCTGAAAAGGTGCACTGCCCCCTGCGAGGCTGAACCGAGCTGAAATAGAGTCACACCCCCCCGTGCTGGCCAGAAGCCGTCGAGGGGTCTGTACCTCGTAAAAGTGGTGGCGGAAACAGCCCCTGGCTGGTCCAGAGCAGCATTCCTGGAAGTTTCCACTGGCTGCTGCGAAACTCGTGCCGAGCCAAGCTCCAAAATCATTCTTCATCCAGACTTTTTCCGATGGTCCTGGACTCCAGGCCACAGTGGGGGAGCTGGCCTGCTTTTCCTCTCTGCCCACCCACTCCCCACTCCTTCAAACTTTTCACAGGGACCGAATTTTCAAATGTGGAGGCAGTGGGTGCTGGGCCAATGTCAATACCAGGGGTGCCATGCATTTCATGAGGCCTCCACTTAGTTCCATGGGTGGGGGGGGTAGCATACTTCAGCTTAGTAGAAATGGGGCCATTTGTCAAGATTAAATTTCTCTGAACAGAAGCACACACACCTTTTTCATATCCAGCCCCCTGAAAGGAAGGTGCCAGCCCAGTTTTGGGTCCTTCCTGGGGGGGCTTTGACGGGGTGCTTCATGGCATGTTGTAGACAAAAAGGCTTTCACAAGTCCACTACGCCCCAAACCTGCAGGTCCTTCTTCTCCCTGACATTCTCCCACTTCTCTCCTTTTCTAGCTGAGAAAATCTCTGGAAGAGTCATCATCTCTGTGTTCTATTTCCCATCTCCCCTGTGCCCCCTGGCATATTCTGCCAAGATGCTGGGTGGCAGTCACCACCCAGGGATGGAGTCCACCAGGCTCTTCCAGCTCACATTTAATCCCACCCAAGCCCTGTTTGAGCCAGAAGGATGGGCCAGGGAGAGGACAACTTCTGGATTTCTGTACATTAGAATGTTGTCTGGCTGTTCTCTGCTCCACAAGTTTTCCTAAATAATCCTACTCTAATAAAACATGGGACTTAATATTCATGGAAAATGGTATCTTTCATGATAAGGTGAAACCCAGAAATCCCAACGTCTGATTTTGCTGATGTGCCTTCCTCCACCATGGGAAGGGTCTCCACCACAATGGAAAGGTTGCCAGAGGTCAAACACGCTCAGGGCAGGAGATGCAGACAGCAAGAGGGCAGGTGGGCCACCTGCAGGGACAGTCCAGGCCACCACGGTGCTGCCAGGCTTCCCAGCTGCTGGGGCCTGTGGAAGGAGGGGAAAGCATCTGGGAGAGCGTGTGGGCGGGTGAGGGCATGCCCAGCAAGGACTGGTTCCGGGACATATTGCTTGGCCTTGTTCTCAGTGTGACCTCACCTGCTGGTTCAAAGCAACATGCCGGCACCAAGTGTCAGGCCTACAGCAAGCCCCAGTAAACGTGTGCTGCCTCAGCATCCAGAGGGCAGAGGCCGTGGCCCGTTCCTCTCTGCTGCCTAGGGCCATGCCAAGCAGGCTGCTTGTGCTGCCCTGTGCACTGGGTCCTGCCACACAGCGTCTGCAGACAAGGCATGCCTGCCCCGGAGCTGGAGGAGGAGCACTACTGAGGCAAACAGCTCCAGTCTTCCTGATAACCCCCAACTCCCAGCCAGCCTTCTCACCCTCCTTTTGCTCAGGGCAAATGACAGCTGGCCTAGCAAGCCCCTCACCGTTCTCTATCCAGTGAGCAGGGGGCGAGAGAAAGTCCCCGAGGAGCTACAGGCTGGGTCTGTGGCAGATGGCACTGAGGGAAGCACCCAGGCTTGACCTGGGTGTCTGTGGACCTCTGGCTTCTCCTCAGGGCAAAGGAAATGTGGAGAAAGGGCTGAGGAGGCCAGCGTTCTGACTGCTGGGCAGACCAGTCTGAGCCATCTCCCAGGACTCCTGCATGGTGGGATCCAAACTCTTCTACAAGGTCCTTCCTGTCTGTTGACCTTGGAGAACCCAGGCAACTCATCCCCTCTCCCTGGCACCCGTGCCATCCGGGCTGCTGACTCGAGGCCTCTCTATAATGGAGGTGTGGAGCCCAGACTCCAGGGGAGACTGTGGGGAGGACACGGGACAGGCCGTGGGGGCTCATCCTGACGACTGCTGATACACACTGCTCCAGGGGCTGCTCTCGGCAGCGATGTTCAAGGAGCACACAGGGTCACACCAAGACCTCTTCGACAATCCTTCAGGGTGAAAGCCTTCATCATCCCCATTTTTCAGATGAGGAAATCAAGGCACAGTGATATTAAGCAACTTGCCTAGAGTCACACCTTATAAATGACAAACCAGGCCGTGAACCACAGTGGCCTGGCTCCAGGGTTTGGACTAAGGCACTGGGAACTGCACCTTCGCTTTGTCCCCATCAAGCATGTATAAGGTGAGGCCTGGCCTTATTCCTCTGCACTCGCTCCAGCCACACCTGAGGGCTATAGCCAGGTAACTCCAAGAGGCCTCCGTGTCCCCCACCCAGTGCCCAAACTCAAGCAACCTGGGGAGGAACCTGAGGATCTCTTCTTACCCAGCAGCAGCCACCTCTGTCCTGTTTAGGCCACCTGGCTCCAGACTAAATGAGCAGAAGTAGTGAAAAGGGACATGCCCCCAGGGTCACCTGCAGTCCCCTCACACCATTAGGCCACACTCAGAGACAGTTCCTAGGCCTCAGACACCTCCAATCCCCCATAAAGCAGTCTCTTACCTTGCTCAACACTTAGGTTTGGAATTACCACAAAAGTCAGGATTTTGAGCTATAAAAATATTGTAAGGATAAAGGGGACATACTCACAAGAACCCTTTAATAGACAGGCAATGGGAAAATTCCCTAACACCAGAATTTAAGACACTTCCTTTCACTGGAGTGCGGTGTCACTCAGCCTAAGTGAGTAGTTCCGAACACGCTGTGGGACTCGCCCTGGTCACTGCTGGGTGCCCTGCCCCTCAAAGACTGGGCTCAACTAAATAAGGTACCCCTCCCTGAACCATGGGGATAAGAAGCAGAATTTGGACCCCACACCTGGACACTGTCACCCTCGCCCAACACTGTCCACCTCCAAGGTCATGGCTTTCGCTTGCCAGTCATGGGGAAGTCTCATGGGTCAGTCACAGGAAGACTCAAAATTTTGTCTTCAAAGTCATACCTGTCAGAGGGTCACCTGGGGGCTCATTTCTGAACCATCTTCTGCTGCTATTACCAGCAACTTCCAGGAAGTTGCTTTGTCATGGGATGTACCCTTAGAAACATTCCTGTTTGCTGTTGAATGTACTCTGTTGTTTCTTTAGACCGAGGCTTGGTGCACTTGGCCTGCTATTTTTGTAAATAAGGTTTTATTGTCATGCCCATTTGTTTATGTATTGCCTATGGCTGCCTTCTGGCTATGATGGCAGGTAAAATAATTGTGACAGAGAGCCTATGGCCCACAAAGCCAGATATTTACCGGCCTTTGCCCCAGACTCTCTTCACTCATTCAACCTCCCTGAGCACCCCTGTGCTGGCCCGTGTCACCTGGGGGGACAACGGTGCCCAAAGACTCTGCTGGGCCTGCATGGCGCACCCAGTCTGCAGAGGCCAGTACCAAGCGGCCGTACAGAGCAGCAGGGTGTGCTGGGAAGAACCGAGGGGTCTCGCCTGGGCAAGCAGCCCTAGAATTGGAGGGGTGAGCAAAGGCTAAGGAGGAGTTCACCAGGCAAGTGGGGCAAGAAGGGCGCTCTGGCTGAAGGATCACCGAGCATGGAGCCCTGAGGTGGCGGGGAGGTAACAAGCAGGAGGGATGGATCAATGGGGGTGCCTGTGCGGGGTGAGGAAGAGCCCCGTTGAGGCAGGAGATGGAGCCCGGGCCTTCAGGCCACACTAGGTGGCGGCCCTGCCTTTAGCCTCAGAGCAGAGGACAGTGCTGGTGGTCCTAGGCCAAGCGGGGAGCCTCTGGCTGCCACAAGGAAATGTTCTGCACATGGCTGTGGTTAGGTGTTTAGAGGCCTCACCGGAGATACCAACAAAGTATGAGCCCCCACCATATGGGGGCAAGTCGGAGGCAGAGGGGAGAAGGGACCATTCCCTGAGGCTCCAAACATAGGACAGAACACAGGCCAGGGAAACCCGAACAAGTGGCAGAGTATGGACTCCAGGCAGGACAGGTTAAGTGTGAGGACCTTCTGGGTGGGCTGGGCAGGGGCACTGCTGACACCATTGTCACTGCTGGGAACAGAGCGAGGGAGGAGAGGGTGGGGAGAGCCAAGGAACAACCCCTGGACACCAGGCAGAATCTGGGGCAGAAGATGCCAGTAATGTCGCTGAAGCCCACCGGAAAGTGGCCTGGCCCCTCGGTGGGTGGCAAGGAAGGGACAGCCCGACGCAGGGGGCCTGACAGGGAGGAGGTGCTGGGGGTGGGGGAGCATTCCCAGGCAGACTGGCTGCCTGAGCAAGGGCATCTTCGTCAAATCTTCACCTTCCTGCCTCGGGGAGAGCAGACAGTGTGATCTGTTCCGTCAGGGCAATGTTAAGAGGGCAAGTGGCTTCTCTCACTCACAGTTCAAGATGTGTAAGACGGTTCATGTAACACCCTGAAGGGCTTCTGAGTGGGGCCTAAAAATAACTGAGTTTAAAGTGACAGACTTGTTTTTTTTTTTTTTAGTCCCCTAAGAACTGTAGTGACACCCAAAGAAATTGCACCAAAATGCCAGTCTTGCCACACATAGGCACCCGGGGCCCCTAACCCCAAGTGGGAGACAACACAATAGGAGGGACATTTCAACAGACACTGTGACTCTGTACCTCGCTGCCTTTGATGCCTTTTCCCTACCGGTATCAAGGTATCAGATGCCTGCCCACGGCTGCGGGACTCTGGGAGCTGGAAGAGTTGAGCCCAGCTCCCACACTGGCACCATGCCCACCAATGGCCCAAACTGGCCAGTCTAGATGCCCCGTGTGGGGGCAGGGCCTAGGGGTGTGTATCTCCACTGACTTTTGAGGTGGCCAAGGGGAGAGCCTCCACTCCTGATGTGTGACAGGGACTTAGGCATCTGAAGTGTTGCCAGAGGCCAAAGTGCATCTACAGGGCCTCTGCGTGACTGTGCTGCCCGAGAGGGCTGGGGAGCCATGATCCTCCCACGGGCTCGGTGTGGGCACTGCATGGAGGAGACGCCAGCCCAGTGCTCCCTGAGAGAACGAATCCCCCATCCCTGGAAGTGAAGTGGTGCAACAGAGCAGAAGGGCAGGTGGGCACGGAGGCCCCACTTGCTTCATGGAGTTATGTGCCTCTCATGACTGCTCGTCCCCTGCCAGTCCTGCCACCACACTTCCCTGGACTTGGTGGGCTTTTCCTTTGTCCCTTCTTCGAGTGGACTTCCTACCTCCCAGCCCCCCACTTCCTATGGCATGACCTCCCCTTCTTTCAGCCCTGCTGGCCTCTTTTCTCCCCAGACTGATTTTCTCTTGAGGCAGGCTTGTCCTATGCAATTTTTTTGTTCCTCAGCTCTTTTCCCTAGTGTTCATTTCTACCTCCTTTCTTTTTAATTAAAAAAAAAAAGTTTTATTTATTTTTGAGAGAGAGACAGAAAGAGACAGGGTGTGAAGAGGGGAGGGGCAGAGAGAGAGGGAGATAGAATCCAAAGCAGGATCCAGGCTCTGGGCTGTCAGCACAGGGGTTGGGCTCCAGATTGTAACCTGAGCCGCCAAAGTCAGATGCCTGACCTACTGAGCCACCAGGGCACCCCTCTACCTCCTTTTTAATCTCTTTTGCATCCCCTTTTCACTTCTTTGGGGAGAAGGCAAGAAGAAAAGGAGCAGCATGTGCTCAGAGAGTGAGCTCCAAGGGAAGCCCAGACCTCTGACATGGCTCACCTACTTTGGCTGAGAGACCTGGGAAGGAAAGCTCTGACTTTGACCCGGGCCTGGGAGGCCTCTGTGAGGAGACAACAACCTCAGACAGGCTGAAGGAAATGTGTTCCAAACACAAGGTATAGCAGGTGCAAAGGCCCTGAGGCACAGAAGAACATGGCACTATCAAAGAGGTCAGTGTGGAGTAGCCAAACAGGGCAGAGAGTGTGAAGGCCACAAGGAAGGTGGAGGAGGGGCCCCAGGGCCCTTAGCCAAAGAGAGACAAGGAACCGGGAAGCCTCCACCTTGGCACTGCCTTCTCACACTCACAGGTCTGAGCAAGTACAGCCAGGAGGGTGGTGCTGCTCCTGCATGCCTGTGGCCAGTTTTCAGAGCTGGTTCTAGAGTGAGTCTGGGAGAAGAGGCTCAGCCTAGGAACTGGCCACAGCCACCAGGTACCACAGCTGGAGGTGCAATGGAAGGGAGTGAACTGGCACTTCAGAACACGGACCAAGGGCAGACCCTGTGAGCCAGGGGCCTTCCAGCAGCTGCTCCTCCTCCCAGAGCGCTGCGCTACTATGGCCTTTGCCGAAAGCCTCTCTCCTGTATAGCCCACGCGCAAATGTAGCAGGAAGACTGGAGCCATAACTTCCACAAAACCCTGAGGGGCCACAGCATACCAGTGGGGCCCTCCGGACAACCTCATCCACCCCCACACGTTTGTCAGGTCTGCCACACACAGCAGCCAAGAGACTCTGGCTCATAGGGGCTTCCAGGCACTGGCGGTCCTGTCTGGGCTGGCTCTCGGCAAAACTGCTCAACCACGACCGTGAGTAACATTTTGGAGGAAAGGGGAAAGACGGAAGGTAACCAGCCAGCCGTTCTATGTGCATTTCTCAGATGTTCAGCCAGTTCCTTCTGGAATGCTCCTGCACATGCAGGCCTTGCTCCAGGCTTCCCTGCAGCACTCCCCCATACCTACCAGCTCCCGTGCAGCCCTTCTACCCTGGGCCCCTGACCCCAGCCAGGGCACTTCTCCATGTCCACTTTCTGCTCTGAGCAGAGCCTTGGCCCTCTTAGGTGGTTTCTATGGTCAGAATCCCCTTCTGGGCCTTCCTGGAACGTGGTCCAGAAGTGGACAGGGTAGCTGGGACAGAGAGCAATCATCCAGCCACAGGCCCCCTCGAGTGCTCTGCCAGGCTGGGGGCACCACAGCGAGAACTAAAACGGGCGGCAGTGTTAGCAGGAAGCCGGGACATTGGACCACCTGTGTCTGAAAGGGGCCAGGGGAGCAGTGAGGTGAAAGGGTTAAGTAGTTGGGGTGGAGGGTGCTGCCCAAGCAGGCATGCGGTAGGGATGTGGCGTGGGGAGAAAGTCAGGTAGAGAGCCATCAAGTAAGCAGGGTTGGGAGAGGGCAGTGCGGGTGGTTAACACAGCAGGGTGCCAGAGCAGGGGAGTGCTGCAGAAAGGGCTGACGAGGTGCAGGAAACCAATTGCATCACTGGACCATGCTGTTCTCAACCCCTCCGGCTGCTGAGTTGGGCTGGGCAGCGCCCTCACATCAGAGCTCTACCTGCCGAGTGTCCTCACCAGGCCCAGGCAGGCTACACCTGCCCCAGGGCCCCCAACATGAGATGGGTGCCTTAGGCCCTAGGTGTTTCCCTCTTGGTGACTACTCCGCTCAGGCTCCACCTTCTGCCTCAGCTTCCTGGGACTCCTGCGTCACCCTCCACCTCCATGCTGCTTCTGCTGTGTCCCTTTCCTGCCTAGGAACTCAGGGATAAAGGCCGAACCCCTTGGATAGCATTCTCATGGCACTCATGTTGCCTGTTCCTACTGCTCTCTGACAAAAGCCACCTACCGAAAGCCCCACTCCAGCTGTCTATCCCCAGAAGTCCCCCTAGGCTCATCCCCATGCTCAGTACCTGCCTTCTTCCTCTCCTAGGATGTCCTGACCATAGCACAAGTGAGGACCCTTGGAAAATGCTGTCATGGTGACCGCTGGTCCCTACCTTTGTCCTGTGTGGTAAGTGCACAGGCTCCAGAGCTGTGCTGCCTGGGTTCAAATCTGAACTTGACTGCTAACTTGCGGAGTGGCCTTGGGCAAGTTATTGGACTCAAGGCTTTAGATTCCTCATCTGTATACTGCATCGCTCGAGGCTCCATTGTAATACTGTATCAATAGCTAATATTCATGTGGCCTTGCTCTGGACACAGGGGTGCACTGTGGGCAACATGGCTCCCCACTTCATGGGGGCCATGGCTAAGCTCCGAGCGGCAGGGGGCCTTGGGCATAGATGGGGCTTGATGAGGCCCCGAAGAAGGCAGCCTGTGGTCAGGCCTGGTAGGGTCTGAGCCATCAGGGCACGTGGTGGTCTGGCTGCTCCTTAAAGTTCTCTTGTGACGGAAAGTTCCTTTTAATCATTTCCAGGCTTGTGGTTGATTTGGCTCCACTAGGCGGTCTCCCACAGGGGCTGGGGCATCCCAACCCCCTCCCCCCAACACAGAAGCCAGAGTACCAGTGGTAGTGTCTGAGGTGGCCTGGGGCTAGGGAGAGGGCGCAGCTGCCCAGCCTTACCACTGGGGGCCCTTGTGCCAGGCTTTGGGCAACATCCTGGCACTGACTATTGGCTCAATGGCCCTGTCTTGACGGTGCCGCACAGATTGTCTAACTTTCCTTTTGTTTCATTGCAAAGATGGAAAAATGTGGAATTAATCTCCCCTCTAGCATGGTTTTGACTTCACTCAGATTCTAAAGATCTAAAACAGATGCAATAAAAGGGGAATCTCTTTGCTGTGGGGTCTTGTGAGCTATCAAAACAAAGTGGGGCTGCTGGGCTCAGCGCCCGCCCAGCTCTGCCTTCTCTCCTGCCAGCTCCAGCTTTGTCTGTTGGTGTATGTCAGTGTGTGAGTGTGAGTGTGAGTGTGTGTGTGTGTGTGTGTGTGTGTGTGTGTACACGCGCAGGGCCCTGTCTTGCTGATGGTGGCTTGGCCAGTTAGTTGCCACGTGTCAGGGGTGAATGGGGGCCGGAAGGGCCAGCCTGGCTTTGGGGAGCTGCTGGTCTGAGCCCAGCGCTTCCCACCAGCCAAGGCTCTGCCTCTCTGCCCCAGCTCTGTCCAGGGCGCAGTGGTCCATGGAACAGGGGCCTTCGAGTCAAAGGTGCAAATGCTGGCCCTCATTGACTGTTGACATCCATCAGTCTGAATGCCAGCATTATGAGGACAGCAGTTTTTGTCTATTCTTGCTCACTGCGGTCTTCCTGCTTCTAGGCACAGTTCCTGACACATATTAGGTGCACATTGAATGCTGGATGGACAAATGCCAGGGCCTGAGCTCATGAAGATGCAGGAATTCAGGTACTACACCAGCAAGCCCACATCTCCAAGAACTAGGGGCAGCCTTACTCTGGGGATGAGCCCGCCTGGCTAGTGAGGGATGCTCCCCTCAGCTAGGGCCTTGGACCTGGCAGGCTTGAGGGGACAGTGGGGGAGGGATTAGAGGGTAGGTAGGCCAGAGGGACCCCTGCCAGCTGGCCTTGGCCACAGCAGGATGTGGGGGTACGCAAAATAGGATGGGAGTCCAGGAAGCAGTCCACTTCCTCCCCTTCCCACCTCGGGCCTGATTTGATGAGGGCTAGGCAGCTTCAAGGCCTGGACTTCAGAGGGGAAGAAATGGGAGATTCCCTCCCTGCTGACGTCTGACATGCTAACTTGTCCGGGATCACACACAGCTGATACACAACAAAACGTGTTTCTAGAGAAATTCCTCCCAATCTCTCTGGGCTCAGCAACTGTCTTTTTAACCAACCCCCTTCATCCAAACATTTGCTGCTAACAACACAAAATGAGCCTTTGTCCCTCGAGCCCACAGGTCCGTGTTTCTGTTTCACATTATCTCAGGGATATAGGATTTCTCTGACGTTTTTACATCCCCCAGCCCCCACCACTACTGAGGATTTGCTCTCTTCAGGAAGTACATGAAACACTATTTTCTATTGGTGGATTAGCCATGGGATTAAAGAATCTTGGCTAATTTACCTTCCTTGTGGCTTTAGAGCAACTCCTTTTAAATGAACACAGGCTTTTCCCTACTACTGCTTACCTCCAAAAGAGAAGCTATAAAAAGTAGATCCACTCACCATTATCCATAAAACCAAATGCTCCTGGGACCCACGGGGTGCTACCCATACCAGGACAAAAGTTCTGAGCTGCATACCCTGCCAAAACTGGCCTGAGTTCAAGCTCATCTCTTTGTCAGCCCTGGGCAGGCCACGGGGGAGGCAAGGGTCTACCAGGGACAGGTCTTAAGGTGCAGGAGGCCAGTCACTGCTCACCCAGCGGCTCTGCTGTACGCTGACTCCTGGGTGAGTCCATACAGGGCTGAGCATGGACTGTGAACCTTGGCTTTGGCCGCCTCCTGCATTCCATTTCTTCAGAAGTCGACTTTCCCAACAATCCATAATCTGAAGTGTTAATTTACCACAACTTGATAAAACACAATCATCCCAAGTCAGAGACTGTCAGGTAGCTTGCTGGAGGCCTCAGTACAGCCTGTCAAGTCAGGCTGTAGCCCTGGCCCAACAGGACCACCCTGGGGAAGAAGGGCTTGCAGGCTCCCCCTGACCTGCTAAGGACCCAGCGATCCATGGAGGAAATCTAGCCTCTCATCTTAGATGATTTTCTAAAGCCACCAGCTAGGCCCCGATCAGAAAGGGGGACATGAAACCCCTCCCCCAAAAGCCATGTACCACCGAGTTTAAAGCTTCTCTCTGGTTTTTTCTCCTCCACCCAGGGAGAGGGCCCTCCACAGGGCAGGTGGAAGGAAGTGGCAGACCTGACGCTGCTCTAGTGGGAGGAGAGTGCCAAATGGCCACACGGTCAACTGTGACTTGGTTCATCACAGAGCCATGAAGGTCTACTTGGGACTGCCTTTCACAATCAGAATAATCATAGGCCCCTTCTTGTGGCCTGTACCTAACCCTTCCTTGGATGGCTGTGGGTCTGCAGAGGAGCGAGAGCAAACCACCTGGGGTCCACATCTTCCCTCCTCTAGCGTAATCCCAGAGCCGGTCTGAATGAGATGCCCCTGCATGAGCCTTGTTATCCTGTTCCCGCCCCTGTACGCCCTCCCCCAGCCCCAGGCCTGCAGGGGCCTCACAGGAAAAATCTCAGAAGACTGTGAACATTCCCAGGCCTTAGAGGTAACCGCAGCCATCCCAGGCCCATCTGGTGGGCGGGGGCCTTCCATCTTCAGCTTCTCTGGGGAGGGGTGCGTTTTGCCACAACCACAGATGGCAGTGAAGACGGAGTTTGAGCCTGTCCTGTCTCTGAGTGCTGCTAGCAGCACCAGCCTTTGCTTTTTGCAAAGCCAGGGAAGCCTGTGGATAAACTGCCAAAAAAGAACAGGGTTAGGAAAGGGCGAGGTCCTAGCCCCTCTGCAAATGGCTAGAGTCAGACCCCAAATATGCTTCTGACACAGACCAGAGACTGTCCTATCCCCAGGAAGTAGCTTCTTGACAGAAGAAAAACAAGTTTCTCATCTCCAAACCCCAAGTGGCGGGAGTTCAGGTTGTCCTGAACTTGACTTTGTCCAAGGGTAATTCTTGAATGTCTATACAGAGCAGGACAGCTAGACAACCTCTGGACCATGCAGGCCAGGTGGCCAGACGTGCTGACGTGGGGAGAGAGCTCACTTCTGTGGAAACCAGCAACCACCAACCCACACCACTGCCCATGTGTGCGCGTGATGTTGGGGGACTGCACACGCCCTCTAAACAGGGATCCTGGCCGGGGGAGGGGGCGGTGGCTGAGCAGGGTGCCTTTCACTCTATACCTTCCCAACAAGTTCAGTCTGGGCGCACCTGGGAGGACTGGCCGCCAGCTAAAATGGCAGAACTGCTTTTAAACCTGGAGCGTGTTTGCACACACAACAGCTGGGCTGCCCACGGAAGAAGTAGACCAGGAAGAGCCCCAAAGAGCGGCCAGACAACCCGGCTCTTGTGAGGGCAGGCCCTGCGCTCCCACCTTCCCCACCAGCACCCAGGCACCTCACACAGGCGGCGCATCAAATAGGGAACCCCCAAGACCGTGGGGGTTGGCGGGGGATGGGGGGAAGTCAGGATATCTCAAAACAAACAGGACATTCTATCCAATTCCCCAAAGCACACAGACAAAAGTCCTTAGCCTTGCTGAGTTAGGTTAGCAGAGCTACAATAACCTGGATATTGCACAAACTCAAATGTCAGAGACCCAGACTGGCAGGGCTGGGTGGGCCTGCCCCCGCCTGCTTCCTACCACACGCATGTTCTAGCCCCGGAGCCCAGCAGCCCACGGTGAGTCACAGGAACCTGAACGTGACATCACAGCATCGCTGTGGCCAGCCTGAAGCACGGATGCCATAAAAAAACATAGTTGGAGCAGGAATTTTCATGGCTTGGTATTTTTAAAAAGCAGCAAGATGTGAAACTGGAGTCGAAAATAACTCTGCTGTGGGCTTCTGAGGCAAAACCACCAAGCCGCTTATTGGGCCGGGGCCCCTCGCTGTAGCCTCCCCAGCTCCTGGGCACAGTCCATGCCTCTGCGCTCCACCCCTCGCCCTTGAGGAAGACTGAGGGGCTCTGCAACTCCCAGACACCACCCAAACCTCTGTCACTCAGGAGTCCGCAAAGGAAGCGAAGGGAGCCAATGCGGGAGATGAGCTCATCCAATAGGGCTAGTTGTGGAAAGCAGCCTCTCCCTGCTCACTGGTGAATTTTCCAGCATCTGTGAAAGGGACCCCTAGATCACCCAGCCCACTCCCACAGGAACATGAGGGGAAAGGTCAGGGTCTCTGTCTGGATACATGCCAAATGCCCATCACCAAGCAGGCAGGCCTGGCAGCCACAAGGCCCACCTTGGAGTCCTTCCTCCAGGGAAAGGAGATATAAAGGCGACTCATGAAAAGAAGGCCCTGAGGGAAGTCCTGGCCCCGTGTGAGGTGCTGACCTCTGCTGCTCATCCCATGGGACAAGTGGATGGGCAGTGCTTTAAGGCTCCCCTGTGTAGAGGAAGAAACTAAGCCTTATTCAGATCCACACAGATGGAAACAGGCAAAGCTGGGCCTGAGCAGCAGAGGCTTCTGACTCCTGGTCAGGGCTTTTCTCTGGATCCCACAGGCCTCCAAGGTCGAGCCACCTTTCTCAGGAAGAGAAGACTTGGGGCGGGCCCAGCAGGTTAGGGACCCACGGTAGCCATAGGACAGGTGTGTGTTAGCTCTCCAGGCGTGTGGTGTGTGTGTGTGTGTGTGTGTGTGTGTGTGTGTGTGTGTACAGGGTCACGAGAGGAAGTAGGGGTACACAGCCCCCCACTCATGACCTCAGTCCTAGGAGTTCCTGAGAATTCCCATGAGGAGGTTTTGAGAAGCAAAAAGTGTAAAGAAAAACCTAAACTAAACTCCATTGTTTGGGAACATTTTTTCCAACAACCATTATGATAACTGGATTCAAAGAACAGCTATCACAGAAAGTATACATCTTTGAAGGGTTCAATCTTGGCCCAATGCCTGGGTCTGGGTTCAAGGCTCCCATCTAATGGACCCCATGACCCATCCCTGATTTTCACCAGCCCCTGGGCACCCCAGTTCCCTGTCACCTCCTGGGCTCCCCTTCCTGGACCTGGGGATAGATCTCTTCTTTTTCTCCCTCTTGTACTAGTGCCCAGCCAGACCACTAGAGTCTCACTGGCAGCTCAAGAGCATTCCTGGAACTCAAGTCCAGCAGTTGCAGAGGCCTGTGGAATGTCCACTCCTGACACTCCCGTGTCACCTGGCCGCCCTGCTACCTTCCCACATTCTCCTGGGAGCACATCGACTTCGTGCTGTGGTTCATGAAATAGCTGGTGGTGGTCAGCTAACCAAGAGCTTCAAATAGGGGTGCCTGGGTGGCTCAGTTGGTTGAGCGTCTGATTTCGGCTCAGGTCATGATCTCACAGTTCGTGGGTTCGAGCCCTGCTTGGGGCTCTGTGCCAACAGCTCAGCACCTGGAGCCTGCTTCTAGGTCTATGTCTCCCTCTCTCTCTGCCCCTCCCCTCCTCATGATCTGTCTTTCTCTTTCTCTCAAAAATAAATAAATGTTAAAAAAAAAAAAAAAAGAGCTTCACAATAGTGCTCAGAGGACATGAGGTGGCTTGACTGTCCCTACTTTCAAGGGAGGAAACCAAGGCTCTGGGGAGCAATGTCACCTGCCTTAAGTCACCCAGGTGATGGATGGTAGTGTTGGTCCTCAAATCCAGGAGGGCAGGTGGCTCACTCTGCTCCCAAGCTGGTAGGGGTGTGTAAGACCAGAGAGACCCCGGCTGTTCAGAACATGGCATCCAGCTAGGATCAGGGTCCCTAGGAGAGAGTACACCCCTCAGTGGAGGAATCCGTGAAGCCCCCAACAGCAACTTCACAGGAATAAGGAGGGGTGTCTCCTATATAAAGAAGGGCCATGGCAAGGGGTGTACTCTCTGGCCAGTTACCTAAGGGTTGCCCAGCTCTGTGATCACAGAGCAAGAATGTCTGGCCTTAACTGTCAGGAAGATCAAGTTTGGCTTACAGAGGGACTCCTCGATGAAGCCATCCCTGACTACACCAAAACTGTCTAGCAGAGGAAGGTGGGGAGGCCCAGCCTACAGCAGGTTGAGCTCGAGATCACCCAGCATCCCGGAGAAGCCCCAGGCTGAGCGGCCCCTGGGGCTGGCCCAGGCACAAGCAGTTACTCTCTCCTGATCCGATCTGGCGTGATGCCAGCTGCTGGGCACCAGGTGGGAGGATGACATGAGGGCCACGAAGGAGAGCCCTCGGAAAGTAGGTCTCAGATAGACAGCAGGAGAAGGAAGATGACAATAAGGACATGATCCCCACACTTTGCAGACTTCCCATCTACAAGAACACTACAGGGAGACCTACCAGGCCAGTCCTCCAGAGAGCATACCTGCTCTGGAGACAAAGACCTGTGGGCCCTTGCAACGTGTTCCAAAGTTATTGCCCCAAATGGGTATAGTTCTGAAAAAACAATGTATGCACTTTATAGAAAAGGTGTTCCTAAAGAAATAAAATGGTAAAGGGGCACCTGGGTGGCTCAGTCAGTTAAGCTTCTGACTTTAGCTCAGGTCATGATTTCATAGCTCTTGGGTTCAAGCCCCGAGTCAGGCTCTCTGCTATCAGCACAGAGTCCATTTCAGATCTTCTGTCTCCCGCTCTTTCTGCCCCTCCCCAGCTCGTGTGTAGAATCTCTCTCTCTCTAAGATAAATAAATATTTTAAAAAGGTAAAAAACAAAGAAAACAGTATAAACCCAAATTGGGAGTCAAATGGCTGCATTTTGGATGCCGCACATGCCCTAAGGACAGTTTGCTTTCCTTGTGATGACAGGCCTTTTGGCCTGGGAGAGAAGCCACCCAGCTCGCTCACTGGCCTTAGACACAGAAAAGGCTCAAGGAATGGAGGGAACTTTCCATCCCCACTGCGAGGGCTGAGGAATGGCTCTCCTGGGCAGGGAGGTAGTGGGGGGCTGGGAGAGCTATTTCTGGTGCCGCTGTGATCCCCGCCACCCCTGCCAGGCCTTGAATAATGACAAGGGGCAGCACACGGCACTGCTGGGCCCACTCCAAGAACCTCACACAAGCTGATGCATCTAATCCTCACGAAAGGCCCATGAAGTGGGTACTATGATCCTTCTGTGTTCCAGATTTGGAAACTGAGGCACAGAGGTTAAGTACCTTGCCCAAGGTTACTGAGATCAGCACCCAAGCGAGCTGAGTCATATCTCTCCATGGGCACACTCAGCTGCCCAACCTCTGGGCCCTTGCTTTGCACAGAGGTGCCACTGAAGAGGTCTGGGAATGGGTCCTGGGCCTTCACACTGGCCTAAATGGGTTACAAAATCCCAGAGGAGGACTCGATCACTGGGCCACACCAGCCTGTTGAGCAGGAAGCCAGGCTCTGAGGACTGTGAGCTTCCGCAACGGGGTGTCCTACTTGTGTCACCCAGGGGCTGGAGGTTCTGTGACTCACTCAGCAAACATCCCCAGTCACTGCAGCCCCCACAGTGCTTCCTTGGAGGATGTTCTGCAGGATGGGAGGACTGAAGGACCCGGAAAGCAGCTTCTCTCTCAGAAGCCTCTTTGAACTTTTTTTTTTAATGTTTTATTTATTTTGATACAAAGAGAGACAGAACATGAGAGGGGGAGGGGCAGAGAGAGAAGGAAACACAGAACCGGAAGCAGGCTCCAGGCTCTGAGCTAGCTGTCAGCACAGAGCCTGATGCGGGGCTTGAACCCACAAACGTGAGATCTGACCTGAGTCGAAGTCGGAGGCTTAACCGACTGAGCCACCCAGGCGCCCCAGAAGCCTCTTTGAAGTACACTTCATTGTGGGGGAGGGGAGGGGCAGCAAAGGGGCAAGACAGAGGAGAACAGCATGATTCAGATGACTATGAAGTAGGAGCTGGTGTTGGGGTGGCTGACAGCACCTCTCCAGAGCAGAGAAGCACGTCAGGATGAGGAGGAGCCCTGACTGAGGAGGCAGCATGCGAGGCCAATACCCACAGACCAAGGAGGCTCAGAGCCCACTGAAAACCTGCACAGGTAGCTACATACGGCAGGGTTACCTGGCTCTAGGCCTCAGGGGAGCCTCCAGAGATGGGACTGTCCATGGCCAGGCTGGTCCCAAGAGGAGGGAACGCCCAGCGCCATTGGGAACAGCCCTGGCTGTGGCTAGGACATCTCGGCTAGAGCCCCAAATCCAAGAAAAGAGGTAGGCCTGGAAAAACCAGCAACCAAGCTCAAAGACAGCATCAAATTAGCACAAATGCACCTCCTACTGCTTTGAAAATGGGCTGAGGTCTCAACTGGGGGCTTCATCTGTGGAATCCAAGTTTCCTCAGGATGTGTCAAGTCCATCAGGAAGATGTCTCACTTGGTGGCATTCAGGAATGCACACCGTTTGGCAAAGCAGGTGACTGACTGACGGGCCTGGCATCTGGTTGCAGGGGGAGTGCTGATAGGATCTACCAAGGGGCTGGACAGCATGAGGCAGGACAAGGGTGCCAGAGAGCCATCCAAACTCTGGGCCAAAGGCCCAGGCCACAAGAGAGCCTTCATTATTCTCTGTGATGCCAGTCTCCTACGAAGTTACTATCACAATCTGAACTGCTAACACATAACAAAACCTCCCATGTGCACTCCTGAAAATACAGCAACGGGAAATGCTTTCAGTGCTATACTCCAATGAAGTGATCCAATGAAGCTATTTTTAACCATCTTCTCAGACTTAATTTCCAATTTTATCCTATAAAGTTCTAATGGATTCCACCTCCCCTGATCTCTCACTTGACAAGGCTGTGAAGAACATTGAGGCGGGCCTGGCAGTTTCTGACGCATCTGAGGTGGGGGATGTGCACGTTGCTCATACCTCTCTCTAAGCACGTGCCTTTTCCTCAAGGGTGAACAGGCTTTCCAAAAGGTCTGTATGATGTGCCCGCGGTCCCCCGGCCCCCAGCCACTGATGCCTGACCTTTCCCTTCAAATGTCCTTCCCACTGGGCCCAAGGTGTGCAGTACCGGCCCGGATGCTGGGTCACGCCATGGACCATGCGACATGATGGAGAAGAGCTTTTCTCACTTGGCCCCAGATCCAGAGGGAGGGAAAGGATGCCATGCCACTTCAGCTCCATTTCTATCAGAGACTCACAGATCCTTTGCTTTCTTTCCACACTCTCGCTCTACCCGTGAGCTGGCACAGGAGAAGGTTGTCTGCACCCACAGCTGAGGTGGGGGAGGGGTCTGAGGACCCTTAAATCCTGCCTTGGCCCCGCCACCACCACCACCTATACGCCCATGACAGACAGCCATGCTGGGCCTTTCGCCCACTGCCTGGATGTGCCTGTGGCCCCCTCCAGTCCTGCAGGCAGGCCCTTCCCTCTGCCAGGGCCATTCTCCCGCCCACGGTGCTGGGTGCCACCTCTCGCCAGGGCATTTTGCTCTCACAAAAACCGCTGCACTACAATTCTGTATTAAGACCTGACAGACGTACGCATGCCCCAGAGGCCAGGGCCCACATCCGTCTTGATGACGGTGGTCAGAATCACAGCTAACACTTACGAGCAGCTACCTAGCAGCTACCTAGAACCAGGCATAAGCCAAACACCTCCTACAGATTCACCTCCTTTAATCCCGACCACAAACGAGGGATGTGGAGTCCATGAGCACTGCACATCAAAGAGGAGTGCGCCAGGGCTTGGAGAGCCAAAGGGACTTCGCCAAGGTTGCTCAGAGGATAAAGAGTGGTGCCAGCTCGAACCCAGAGCCTGGGCTCCCAGATGCCTGAGTCACTGCTTACACTTCCCTGGCACATCCCCGGAGTGCCCACCTGGCGATGAGCAGGATGAATGGACAGTGTTTCTTTCAGAGCTCTGCTGCAGCCCAGGCCAGGCCCCGGAGGGTACACTCTGGCAGGATCCAGCATGGCTGATTTTAGGGTCCAGTGGCCTGGCTGGGGCTCGGATGGTTCTAAGAACCACGATCTCAGGGGAGGCACTGCCATTTCATTAAGTTGGCCTGAAAAGTAGGTCCATTATGATTATGTTTTTTAAAAATCCAGCACTTTCTGGCCAAGTTCAAATGGTCCAAATGCCAGGCCAAGTGTAGACGGTGGGGTGAACGCGCGTCACGACCTACCTGGGTGAGGACGTCCAGCTGGCCCACGATGTGCTCCAGCGTGCTGGTCAGCGTCTGGGGCATGCTGATGGGCTCCTGGGGCTGGCTCTGCACTGACTCCTGACTCCTGCCTCTGCCTGCAGGGACAGGGTAATCCACTTCTGGCTAAAGACAACGAAAAGAAAGGGAGCCCTTCAGTCCTCATTCAGTGCTTAAAGAAACACAGAGAGAGGAACAGCCCCTCTGAAGGATTAAGTAAGAAACCACCAGTAAACTGGAGAAAATGAGTTCCAAATACTGGTGGGAAACATAGTGAGGTGGTACTCCCACATCCGGGCCCCACGCCCCCTTCCAGGACTTCCTTTCTGAGGAGAGGCTGTGAGTGAGGACCACAATCAGAGCATTTGGCAGTGAGGGCCAGAGGGGCCTGGGAGGGATGTGCAGTGGGCCGGTGAGTGCCCTTCGCTGGCTCCTGGGGGCCGTCAGGGAGGCCAGGCCAGCTGCTGGCTCTTCCCGCAGCCTACACTCTCCAGTAGGCCTCTCAGAGTCCAGAGACCGAAGCCCAGCCTGGCTCTGAAGCCACCCCTCTTCCTGGTCAGCTCAATGCCAATTCCCCACCCCCAGCGCGGGGAGAACCTAGAACTGGGGGGATGTTCCAATCCCGCCCTAATACACATCCCCTGGGAAAACAGGCATTCTGTGTGAACATCCTGGCCAGATGGCTGGTGGGAGTCGAAATCCACAGGACAGGCACCCTGGTCTCCTTAAACAGGGTTCTGGGAATGTGAGGAATCAGTATTTCTGCCGAAGATCCTTCCGCTCCCAAATGCAAAAGCCATCCTAACCTGCCCCCCCCACCCCAACAACCACTGAGCACAAGTGATTTCCTAAAGGGGACTCATCCCAGTCCTCCATGAGCCCCCCCAAATTCAGGCACCAGTCTACATACAGATGAATGCTGCTCCCAGCCTAGGAAGAGCTGTGCATGTGTTCAGCAGGGTGGGATTCCCAAGGACACAGTCAGCAGATGCCCCAGTTTGGTCTTGGAGCCTCCGATTTCTTTGCGGACATGACATACTTGCTGAGGCTCACACTCTTGGCCTGGCCCAAAAGCCCCAGTAACCCATAAATGCAGCCACACTTAGGGCTCAGGGCTTTAAACAATAACCTCACTAACAGCACTAAAAGACATCCCAAATGTCACCACCTCACTCCCTGACTTGGCTAGTCCTCCTGGGCTCTCCGCTGCCTTTGGGAAAAAATTCAAGCCCCTTGACAAGCCACCCTGCTTCTGCCTATCTCCTTTCACAGCTCCCCTCCTGCTTCTGCACCCTCTCTCCCAATTCCCAAGGTCTTCCCTATTGGGAAGGCCCCTCATTCGCCCTTCCTTTCCTCTGCCCTCGGCATCCTCTCCTCCACTCGCTTTGCAACCCTGAACTCCTGATCAGAAGCTCCTCTGTGAGCCCACACACCTGCGCCTGCCCCACGCCAGCCACTGCATCTCCAGGGCCAGGACACATGAGTGAGATGAACCAATGCCAGCCTGCGCACAGGGCCCACTGGCTGCCCATCCACACGTCTGTGTCCCTCTTTCTCCTGCCCACACTTATCACCCTTCTCTCTTCTGAATTTAGGATATTGCTGAGTTTAAAGCTTGCCAACCACCCAGATCCCACAAAGCGAAGGCTACTCCACCCGGCACCCCTCCACCCCCAATGCCATGGCCAGTGGAGTATACTGGTTATGACAGGGCTCACCTATGATGCCTGCACATCCGCCCACTGTCTGGCCCCCAAAAAGACTGCCTATATACCTGCCACCAGCAGCTAGGCTGCATCTCGGAGTATGCCCATCTCTTGGATGAACCCACAGTGGCTGAGCCCTAGAAAGAAGCTCTGCCCTGGACATGCTCGCCTGGGTGGGCATCAGAGTCCTTGAAAAGTATCACCCCAGGAGAGGATTCCCACCCAGCCAAGGAGGGCAGTTTAGCACATGGAGCCTACTGCATATCTTCCTTTATTAGGAAAGTGTTCCAATCTCAGAGATAACAAACTCTCCAGTGCATGTCCATTTGAACCTGGTCAAATACAGGCTTTGGAGGTTACAGAGAATGTGAATGTGAGGCACATTCGTGGAAACGGGAACAGTGCCATGGCGGGCTCAAGCCCACCATGGGCATGTCTGCTGTGGTGCTACAGCCATATTGTCAGACCCTAGTCCACCAGAGCTGTGGCTCCAGGCCTCCGGGAATGAATGCTCTTTGCTAATGAAAGCCCTGACAGTTGTGGGTTTTTTTTTTTTCCTACTTTTTTGTAACATGAGTGCTTGACTTCAGCTTGATCACTCAGGCATCCACTTCAAAGAGTCATCTGCTGGAAGAGCGCTATCTTGAATAAACACATTGCCAGCGCACGACCAGATAAAGAGCCAGGCCACCTCCCACCACAGAGGCTCCTTTGTCTTAGAGATCTTGGTAGATTTTGGGAACTGTCATTGGGCCACTTGTTTTTCTTAAATTCCCATTCTTAAGTTTCAAATCCACCAATAGTGAGCCTTTAAAATGCCCAGGCCCCACTCTCAACCACAATACAAGTAGACTCCTATGCCTAGGCATGCCCATTCTCTACCCTCCATTCTCCACCAAGTCGCGTGACCTCACATGTGCTATTTCTAGATCCTTTAAGTAATAAACCTTTATTTTTTCAAAGTTTCCCAATAGTTACTGCAGACGGGCACTTTGTAATCATATAAGAACTACAAGCGACGGTCCAACCACAACACTGGTTATTCAGAGAGACTGGCACACAATTTTAGATATCAACGCCTATCCAGAAGTCCATCCCAAAAGGAAACATTTCAGAAGGTTCGACCAGCCTCTCCCTCATGAAGCAGCCCCTAGGCCTAGGCAGCAATGTCAGGAGACACACAGCAGAGACCAGGGGGGATGAGCAGGACTCAGACAGGCAGGGCTAACATTGAGCTCCACCACTCACCCGCATGGTGGACCTGCGAAAGAGCCTTAACCTCTCTGGGCCTCCACTTCCTCATCTGTGAGATGGGGGTGATGAAAGGGCCTGCCCCCGCAAAGGGCTGGGCTGCAAAAGGCACTTCTCTGAAATCACCAGGGGGGCCTTTCTTGAGAAGTGGCCACAGCCCTGTGCCCATTACTTCCAAAGGCCCCCCACCTTTTGGACACACACACTCTTCCGTGGACAGTGAGTTCCCTGGGGCTCCCTCAGGAAAGGCCATGAGAAGGAGACTGGGAGACAGGCAGCCCTCTGTCCCAATAGCCAGCATTCTTGAGGAGTGGTCAGACAGGCGCTGCCTGCTGCTTGGGAAGGACAGAATGGAAATTCTGAGTGTTTCTGAAAAACGGCCCAGAAACTGACAGTGCTGAGCTGAGTCTCTGGACCCGGTGGTGAGGGGGAGTGGTGAGCACCAACTCGCAACAGGAACCCTCCTTCTGAGCCCAAACTGAGCCAGCTCCAAAGGTGCACTGAGGACAGCAGCCATGTGCCAAGCCAGGGAGGCAGCCTTGGGAGGAAAGGGAAGCAAGAGCCACCATGTTTTCCTGCCTACTCCAGCTTTCACAGGCTGCACCTATTTTACAATCAAGATTACTGAGGCTCAGAAAGAAAATGACTGTCATAAGGTTCCCAGCCTCAAGTCTCACTCATGAGGTCCAGGGGCCTGTCTGCCCTGGGCTACTCCTCTGGCCATGCCATTTGGTCCTTGTCCACCAGGACATGGCCCTTTTCTGCTTCCTTGTCCGCTCTCAACAGCAGACATTATAGCACTTAACACACCACCAGGCCACATAAAGGTGGCAGTCACCGCTGTCTACTTGTTACCTTCCCTGTGCCAGTGTTAAGACATGTCACTTCACTTAATCCTTATCGGAGCCCTTCACAGCAGGTATTATTAATCTTATTTTTCTTTTTTTTTAAAGTTTATTTATTTTTGAGACTGGGGGGTAGTGGGGAGAGAGAAAATCCCAAGCAGGGTCCAAGCTGGCAGCATGGAGTCCAACGCGGGGCTCAAACCCACAACTGTGAGATCATGACTTGAACCGAAATCAAGAGTCGGATGCTTAACCGACTGAGTCACCCAGGCGCCCCTTGACCTTATTTGTCAGATGGGGAAGCAGGCTCAGGGAAGTTCAAATCTTGTTTGAAGTCACCCAGGAAATGACAGAGTTGGGATCAGAACCCAAAGTACAGGCAGTTCCCTGACGCCAGGCAGCTTCTGACAGGTGACAGGGCCTGCAGTTTTGCTTCCACAGACTCAGCTTCTCTTACATCCTGTGTTCAACACTTTTTGCATCATTCCCCCACCTGCCTGCCCTGGAATGCCTGCCTGGCACAGAGCTGAACACAGAGAAGGCCCTTCACACACACCGGACGCCTCGAAGAGCCGAGCTCACCACAGTGACATTCCTGTGTAATGAAACCTTCCCAAGGCAAAGGGCCAGCAGCCCCACCCGGCACAGCATCACAGCCATTCACCTGCACTCCAGCACCCTGGAGATGTGGCACTTCCCAGAGCTTGGCAAACACGTGATAAACTGAGATAAGAAGGTGATGAACAAGAGTGGGAAGGGACACACGTGCCAGGGCTGTGAGTAATGACAGTGATGGAATAACTGCAGCAGCATTGAAGGAGGAAAATCCTATCAGTGCTTTGCTCGTTCAACATCGAAGGGTCCTGGGGCCCTGCCTGGTGGTCAGCAGGTTCAGCACACATGGGCAGAGTCCCATCAGCCCACACGTACATACCTACAGAGCTGCAGCAAGTTTCCATCTTTCTCTTTTGCCAAATATAAATACCTTATTATTTATTATTATTATTTTTAGAGAGAGGGGGAGAGACTGTGCCAGTGGGGGGGGGGGTGTGGAGAGAGAGAAAGAGAGCACGCGCGTGAGCATCTTAAGCAGGTTCTACGCTTAGCAGAGCCCGACACAGGGATTGATCCCATGACCCTGGGATCATAACTTAAGCCAAAATCAAGTCAGCCACTCAGCTGACTGAGCCACCCAGGTACTCCAAATATAAACAGCTAAACTTCAAAAGAAAAAAAGGTAGGGTGTCTGGGCAGCTTAGTCAGTTAAGGGTCCAACTCTTATTAATTTCAGGTCATGATCTCATGGTTTGGTTCGTAGGATCGAGCCTCGCGTTAGGTTCTATGCTGACAGTGCTGGAGCCTGCTAGGAATTCTCTATTCTCTCCCTCTCTCTGTTCCTCCCCTGCTTGTATTCTCTCTCTCAAAATAAATACACAAACATTAAAAGGGGGGGAGCACCTGAGTGGAGTGACTTACTTGGTTAAGTGTCCAACGCTTGATTTCAGCTCAGCTCATAATCTCACAGTTTGTGAGGTAGAGCCCTGTGCTGGGCTCTGCACAGACAGTATGGAGCCTGCTTGGGACTCTCTCTCTCTGCTCCTCCCCCACTTGCATGCTCTCTCAAAAATAAAAACATTAAAAAATATTTTTAAAAAGGTGAAAACTCAGATTAGACAAATCTATTTAACTCTGTGGAAATCTCACTCGGGGTCTGGAGGTGTCCCCCCTCAATCCACCCTGATGTGCGATCCTGGGCTCTCCCAGCAGGTTAATCTTCTGCTTGTCTCAGTTTCTGCTGCTGCCAGCCTATCACAGGCCACCAGGAACTCACACTTCGCACAGTAGAAACTGCAGAAATATCTGTAGTTGATCTCAGCCACCCGAGCACATGGGTCACTAATCCATAACTTGTCATTAAAAAAACACAACAACAAAACAGCTTTCAGGTCTTCCTTAGGACAAGAAGTCAACTCATCTGGACTGACTGTGGTCTCATTATTCATCATCAAGATGCAGATATGGATAAGGAACCTCTGCCTAGGATGTAGAATGATGGGTAAAACATTAACCGCATCCTAACAAGAAAGAGACCAACAATCCAAAAGAATTATAACTTTCTTAAATCGGAGAACTGAAGTCACAAAGCAAACAGTAGGCCTGAAATCTAAGGAAAGGCAGACTCATCTAAGGAAAACAGGAAGTGAACATCAGCTTACTCTGGTAAAGCATGGGAGGAAGGGACACTGGGTGCTATATACACGGGTAAGAACTGAGTTAAGTCAACAAACTGCTAGAGGCAAGTGTAGAGAGGATGATAGTGAAGAACCCCTGGGAGCCACAGACACAAGTGGAGTTTGTACCCACTCACAAGTTTTTCAAAGACCTCTACTGGGAATTCATGAAAAAGATTGGAGACAGGGCAGGAGATGGGAGAAAACCATCCTTGAGGGTGCAGACCCAGAGGAAGGCAATTGATACAGAAAGGGTACAAAACCCTTCTCCCCTATAGAATAAAACCTGTAAGATATTGGGAGAAGAACAAAACTTCTCTGCCCTTGGTGGAGAGAGGCAGGAAACCATCCTGAGCCAAGATCATTCAGGCTTCCTATGGCTGAGGGAAGGGATGGATTGCTAAGAATGCCCTACTTCTGAGACCCAGGGATACAGAGCCTGCCTAAGACTAAAGCTGGGGCCAGGATAACAGGGAAGACCTACAACCAAACCAGCCAGCACCAACAACCTTGCCATCAGCAGCCTGTTGCTAGTGGAGGTGTTAGAGCATGGAAATAGATGCCCTCTGAGGGACAGGACCCCGGGAAAGGTTGAAAACTGGAGGGTGGAGCAGGAACATTGAGAAAACCCCTCCAGCACCCAGACCTCACCCTAAGTACACAGTAATGCTAAATTCAGCTCAACTCCTGATAAGACTATTTACTTGTGTCTCTAAGGTCCTAGCCATGATGTATAGTGTTTAATCAAAAATTACGAGACACACAAGAAGGCAAGGTAAAAAACCCCACTGTCAGATAGAAAGTAATCAGCAGAATCAAGTGACTTCAATGTTGGTACTATCAGACATACAATTTAAAATAACAATGAATAACATGTTAAAGGCTGTATTGGAAAATGTGAACAATACACATAGACAGATCAGGAATTCCACCAGAGGTAGAAATTACAAGAAAGAGGCCATGGAAATGCCAAAAATAAGAAACCCAGTAACAGAGAAGAAGAATGGCTTTGACAGGCTATTTGTAGGCTCAGTTCAGCTGAGGAAAATAAATCAGTATGCTTAAACATCAAGCAATTCCTCAAACTGAAACACAACGGGGGTGGGGGGGAACCAGAACAGAGCATCCATAAACTGTGAGACAATATCAAATTGTCTACCATGTATGAATGGAATGCCTAGAAAAAAGAGAGAGAGAGAGAAAAGAGACACTTCTTATAGACCAAATTTGCTGGTAGTGAATTCTCTCAGCTTTTCTCTGAAAAAAGTCTATTTCTCTTTCATTTTTAAGAGATATTTTTGCTAAGTACAGAATATTGGGTTGACAGTTTTTTCTTATTATTTTAAGATGTTACTTCAATGTCTTCTGGATTGTGTAGTTTCATATGAAATTCATCTGTGATTCTTACCTTTGATCAGCTCTGTATATAATGTCTCTTTCCTTTCAAGATTTTCTCTTAATGTCTGATTTTCAAAAGCCTGAATATAATTTATGCAGGGTTTTGTTTTTGTTTTTTATTCAGCTTGCTTGTCCTTTCTCTGAGCTTTTAGGATCTGTGGTTTGACACCTTTCATTAATTTTCAAAAATTCTTGGTCATTATCTTTTTAATAGCACTAAAAATCACGATTTTTAAAAAAAAAGTTTATTTATTTTGAGAGAGAGAGAGAGAGAGAGAGAAAGAGCATGAGCATGAGTAAGGGAGGGGAAGAGAGAAAGGGAAGAGAGAGGATGCCAAGTAGGCT
This sequence comes from Suricata suricatta, assembly GCF_006229205.1. NCBI lineage: Eukaryota > Metazoa > Chordata > Mammalia > Carnivora > Herpestidae > Suricata > Suricata suricatta. Next base: position 20,186,309 of record NC_043711.1, read on the forward strand.
CCATGCTGTTAGCATAAAGCCTAACTCAGGGCTTGATCTCACAAACTGTTGAGATCATGACCTGAGCTGAAATGAAGAGTTGGATGCTTAACCGCTTGAGCCATCCAGGTGCCCCTCATGAAATTTGCTATTACCTTCTTATGGCTGTTGTAACAAATTGTCACACTTGGTGGTTTAAAACAACAGAAATTTATTTTCTCAGAGTTCTAAAGACCAGAAGTTCAAAATAAAGGTATCAACAAGATCCCTTCCCTCCGGAGGCCCTAAGGGAGAGTCTGCTCTTGCCCCTTCCAGCTTCTGGTGGCTCCAGCATTCCCGGGTTTATGGCTGCATAACTCCAGTCTCTACCTCCATCTTCACATGGCCTTCTCTTCTTCTCTCTGTGTATCTCTTATAAGGACACCTGTCATTGGATTTAGGGCCAACCCAATAATTCAGGAAAATCTCATCTCAAAATGTATTTTAATTCCATTGTCAAAGATCCTTTTCCCAAATAAAATCACATTTGCAGGTTCTGGGAGGCAGGACACAGACGTATCTTTGGGTGGGGGTGAACACCATTCAACCCGCAACAAAATGCTTAGAGATAAATCTAACAACACACATGTAAAATCTGTGTGCTGAAAACTACCATAAAACCAAAGAAGATCAATATCAATGAAGTACCATGTTCATACACTGAAGGGTCAATGTTCTTAAGATCTCAATTCTCCCTGAAATCAACTATAGAAATCAAGAAGTGGATTCTAAAATCTGTATGAAAAAGCAAAGCAACTAGAGAAGCCAAACAATTCTGAATAGAAGAAGAAAATTAGAAAATTCCCATTACCTGATTTCAAGACTTAGTCTACAGCTACAATAATCAAGACAGCGTGGTACTGGTGAAAAGACAGACAAATAGAACAATGGAACAATGTCCAGAAATACATTCACAGATATCTGGTCAATTACTTTTTAACGAAGTTACACAAACAACTTAGTAAAGACAGTTGTGGGAACAACTGGATATCCACATGTAAAACAATGAACGTTGTTATGTACTTCACACCATATACAAAAAGTAACTCAAAATGGATCACAGACCTACATGTAAAACCTGAAACTATAATATTTGCATAATTTTTTTTCTAAAACATGGGAGAAAATCTTTGTAACCTTGGATCAGGCAAAGATTTCTTAGATAGGATACCGGAAGAATGGCCCATAAAAGAAAACATTGATTAAATAAACTTCATTAAAATTCAAAACTACTCGGGGCACCTGGGTGGTTCAGTCGGTTAAGCGTCTGACTTCAGCTCAGGTCATGATCTCACGGTTCATGGGTTTGAGTCCTACATGGGGCTCTGTGGTGACAGCTCAGAGCCTGCAGCCTGCTCTGGATCATGTGCTTCCCTCTCTCTCTGCCCCTCCCCCCGTTCACGCTCTATCTCCTTCACTTTCAAAAATAAACATTTAAAAATTAAAAATAAATAATAAATAAAATTCAAAACTGCTCTTTGAAACAGTTAAGAAAATGAAAACGTGGGACGCTTGCGTGGCTCAGTCAAGTGTCCGACTTCAGCTCAGGTCATGATCTCATTGTTCATAGGTTTGAGCCCACATCAGGCTCCATGCTGCCTGCATGGGCCTGCCTAGGATTCTGTCTCCGTCTCTCTGTCCCTTCCCCATGCACTCTCTCTGTCTCTCAAAATAAATAAATAAACTTAAAAAAAAAAAAAAAAAAAAGAGGGGCGCCTGGGTGGCTCAGTTGGTCGGGTGTCTGACTTCGGCTCAGGTCATGATCTCATGGTTCGTGGGTTTGAGCCCTGTGTCAAGCTCTGTGCTGACAACTCAGAGTCTGGAGCCTGCTTCTGATTCTGTGTCTCCCTCTCTCCTCTGCCCCTCCTCTACTCACACTCTGTCTCTCTCTCAAAATAAACATTAATAAATTAATTAAAGAAAATAAAATGAAAATGAAAATTGTAGACTGGGAGAAAATATTTCTGCGTCATATATCAAGAAAGAACGGTCAAAATCAATGAGAAAAAAACCTAATTCAAAAAAACAATAAGCAAAGATGTGAACAGATACTTCACATATAAACATATAAATATGACAAATGAATATATAAGAAGATGCTCTACATCATTAGTCGTTAAGAAAATGCAGATTAAAATCACAGTAAGATAGCAGTATACACCTATTAGAACAGTCTAAAGTTAAAAAAACTGACCATACCAAATGCCGGCAAAAAGGTAGAGAAATTCAAACTCAGACACCACTGGGGAGGATGGAAGATGGTACAACCGCTTCAGAAAACAGTCTAAAATTACTTGACAGGCTGAGCTTATACCTCTCTGTCCCAGCCATTCCACAGCAAGGTGTGTGCCCAAGAAAAAGGGAAATTATGTCCACAGAAAGATAAGCACGTAAAAATTTAACAGCAGCTTTATTTGTAGTAGCCAAAAATTAAAAATAACCCAAATGTTCACCAACAGGCAAATTGTGGTTTATCCTCAGCAATGAACTACTGATACATGAACATGGGTGAATCTCAAAATAATTAGGCTGAGCAAAAAAAACCATACCAGAAAGAATATATAACTACATGATTCGATTTACATCAAATCCGGAAAAACACAAACTAATCTGTAGTGACAGAAAGCAGATTAGTGGGTGCCGAGGGCTGGAGGTGGAAGGAGTGGATTGATACAAAGTGGCAAAAAGGGACTTTTGGGATGATGGAAATATTCTGCACCTTGAACATGGTGGTGATTACATAATGGTATGTGTTTGTCCAAACTCCTAGGGCACTTCACTTTGTAAAATGGTGAATGCTGGAGCTCACGGCTAGCTCAGTCAGCACAGCATACAACACCTGATTTTGGCTCAGGTCATGATCTCACAGTTCGTGGGATCAGGCCTCACATTGGGGTCCGTGCTGCCAGCACAAAGCCTGCTTGACATTTTCAATCTCTCTCTCAAAATAAACAAGCTAGTCTGAGTTTAAAAAAAAGATGCGACTATAACTGAAATGCTCCTGGAAGTTCGACCTGTCCATCATGACACTGCTTGACATGACCCATCACAGCCACTCTGTACTCAAGGTGAAAATCACTATGTCTCCATTGGACATTACCAGTGGGCAAAAACCCAAGGCTGAAGACCCCAGGTGAGGTCCATGAGGTCCACCATGGGTCTGATGGTTGTGGTCCCAAAGCTGACTTACATTTCAGTGCAGTTCAATTCCCAAAGCCTCAATCTCCCTGGTCATTAGTGGAGGTGCCCAGGCTGCATTTCCTAAGCAGTGGCTGCCAGGTCTATGGAATGTTAAGCCCCAGCCACTCAGGGGTCCCTATGCAGCTTGATGGTCATGAACACACAAGGTCTGCAAACACTTGGCCAGCAGCCAGGAGTGGCTGGAGATTTACCATAAAGATGCTGTGAATCCATGTGACAGAACACCCCACTATGCTAAGTGGGGTGGTCACTTATTAGCACCTGATCAAGATGGAAATTTCTCCTTTTCTCTTAATCTCTAACACTGGACCTTGCCCCCTGCTCAGCCTGTTCTGGAAACTGAAACTGTAATAGACCAAAGTATCCAGGAACTGGTCCACCGTTTGACTCTGGGCCACAAAAGGGAGAGGAAGGTGACCTGGCCCCAAGATCTAGGCTGCCTCACTGGTACCCAATTCATATAGACCCAGCCCGGCTGGCCACCGCCCACTTAAAACACTAAAGTGTGTCACTGTGTTTCCAAACCAGGGCTGAGCACAAAACTGAAAGAAATGGACAGACATACGTACCATAATTAAATCTTTTCAACTTAATCTTTCATTCAACTGCTCATTGCACGGTCTGCTAAGTGAAGGTACAGAGATTCGTGGACACGTTTCTTACATCTTTGCCTCAGGCCTTTGGCTTTGACAATTTGCCCTCATGAAAAGTTAATAGGTGTCTATGACTGCCTGCCTCTGTTTGCTAAACTTGATGCTGACAGGGAGAGCAGAAAGCAGGACAGAGCTCACTTGGGCTCACCCTCCTCTCCAGCTCTTCAAGTGGAAAAAGGCATGGCTGTTTTCTCAAATCAGAGCTCAAAAGAAACCTGGTACTGAATCCACCACACATATTTGTGGACTAGATACATAACAGTCTTGTTTGCCCTATAATTTAGAGTTCCGGCCTGGAGTCCAACGAGAGAGAAAACTTCTGGTTCTAAACATAGCTCTGAACCCAAGAGGAATTCTGGTGTCTTAAAATCATCTAATTGTTCGGCAATCTTGCCAACATTCTTCCAAGCCAGCCTACGTATCAGTATGGAATTTGGTTTCTGGGTTGGCTTTCATGAATGTGCAGGGTGCTTTCGTGTGTTCCCCACAGCAGGAAGGCAGGGTGCTGGGTCATCTGTGTGTACAGAGAGAGCCAACAGGCTCGGCGACACAGGGGCCTGGGGCCAACAGGGCAGCCTCAGAACTGAATCAAACACTCCATGATGACGGATCACATTAGAGTCTAAAAGCCACCCCTTGACTCCAGGCCCCTGCTGATGGGAAGAGGACAGAATGTCCTTTGAACTAAGAATTGTAAAGGGGTCAAAGGATGGGTCCAAAATGGATGAGGGATCCACATGCCTGACCCACCCTGGGACTGCAGATAGCTCGGCGCCCACTTTCTCACCTCACAGTCCTCTCCTCAGGGAGCAGTCCCTTTGAGGCAGGTGGCATCCTGTCACACCTGTGTCACTCACAGACCTGGTACATGGGAGATGCTAAATGCACAAACCAAGGTGCCCCCTCTCCTCACCCAGGCCCAAATCAAGACTGAGGCCCCCATACCCAGGGTCTAACAGCTGTTCCCAGGCTGCACCTCTTCTCTCTGGGGGTTTCCCAGTACTGCCCCAAATACAAGAGGGCTGATGTATAAAAGCCAAAGTTTTCAAAGAAGTGAAAGCATTGCCTTGGTAAACAGGACCTGGGAAGTCATTCCAACATTCAAATATGCCCCCGAGAGAAAGCCACAGAGCTGGAAAGGTGTGTCTCATTGCAGGGCCACAGCCAGGTAAGGGAAGCTCTGGGGAGAAAGGAGCAAGGATGAGCCAGAAGAGGAAGACTAGGCAACTACAAATGGGTGGAGGCTGGGAGAAAGCAAGCAGGCTATCTCGCAGTAGAACTTTCCTTGGCACAGAGGGGGCCCCTGACCCTCCCCTCTGGGAGGGTTCTGGGGGAACAAGAAAACATCCTAGGGCTTTAGGAGCTGAAGCCTTCCAGGAGATCACCCACAGTACAGCTAGAAACACACACAGGTGGGCCGCAAGGCAGAGCCAAGGGCCAGGGCCAGGAAGGAACCGGGCAGCGGTGAGGGTGGAGTCTTCCACACAACCCCAGGAGGCCTCAGGAGAAGGCAGGCCGGTCACAGGCCTGTGCTCCTGCTAGAGAACATCTGCTGAGCCTGCCCCAGGGTTCCTGGAGACGATGCGCCTCTGAAGCATTCGCACAAGCGACAACACAGATGAGCAGACGAAGCCACTGCGTGGTCTCCAGGCCGGTGACCACCACCTCTGGCAGCGCGTGCCCTCTGAACACGACCTGCTTCTCCCGGGGCCAGCTCTTGCTCGGTTCCATTCCACAGATGTTACTGAGGGCCCACTCCAGGCTGGGCGCTGAGCACCTCAGGTTACTCACCCCCTGCCCTGAGCCAGAAACACCTACCCTCCCACAGCAAACACCTGAACGGAGGCACCCTGGAAGGGAGCTAAAGCCAGTGTTGACTGGAGATTTTCCTTAAAAAAAATTAAACTGCTTTGAACTAATTTTAGACTCAGAAAAAAGTTGCAAAAAATAGTACAGAGAATTTCCATATATCCCTCCCCCAGGCTTCCCCAGTGCTAGCGTCTTACATAACCATTAGTACAATGATCAGACCAGGAAATCAACCTTGGGATGATACCACTGGCCAAACTAAGGACCCCATTTGAGCTCCACCAGTTTTCCTACTAACGTCCTTGGATCCTGCTCTTCCAGAATCCCATCCAGGGCCTCGTGCTGCATTTAGCTATTTCTCCTTGGTTTCCTGCAACCTGGGTCAGCTCCTCAGTCTTCCCTTATCTTTCATGACCTTGACACTTTCAAAGAGTACAGATTAACTATGTTGTCGAATGTCCCTCAATTTGGGTCTGTCTGATGATTTCTCATGATTGGATCGAGGTTATCCATTTTTGACAAGAACACCACAAAAGCCAAGCACCTGACATCACAGAACTCATGTGAACGAGACGTATTATAGTGGTGCTGACCTTGATTAATGGCGATGGTGACCTCCCTCCCAGGTTTCTCCTATGTGAAAATACATCTTTCTCTGTGTTGTTAATCTTGGCTTTTAAAACGTGGCTTTTTAAGAGGGAATGTGTTGCTGTCATTACAAACTCCACGCCGTCAGCCCAGCCTGCTGCTGGCTGCAGCTGCCCCACAGATGAGAGGCAGCTAATGAAGATGAGCGGCAGAGCCGACGTCTCTGGAAGACGCCGAAGCTCTCGGTGACAAAGAGGAACAGTAGCAGTTTATTTATAGATCCACTTGAAGACAGCTCATTGTAACTACTGGGGTTGAATGTTTAAAACCTCGGGAACAAAGGCTGGCTATTTTAAACTCTCCTTGCACTTAGTTCAATGGAGAGCGTTAGAGGCAACGACCACACCCGGGCAGGCATCACTTCCAAGCTTGGCAATTCATATTTTGTGTAGCATCTCAGGACACGAGCAAAGCCTGCCAGGACAGATAACCAAGACTGGCTCTGCCCACCCTGCAGAGGCGGCGGGACTCTCATGGGCCAAAGCCCTCACCCTCAGGGAGGAGTCGAGGGAGGGTGCATCCCGTGAGGTCTCTCAGCCTCCCCTTCCTGGAAAATTAACTTGCACACAGCTGTTGTGACCAAGGTTACATCACCTCTCTGCCTCCCTCCCCCAGCAGGCTGCAAAGAGGGACAGCGCCCCCCAGCGGATGCCCGCCCCAGGACAGCTGGCAGCAGCTGACACCATCCTCAAGGCTGGAGCAAGGGGGTCCTGGAGCTCACAGTACAAATATCCCTAAGGACAGTGGGAAGTAGCGCCCCAGCCCAACTGCACCTCTGGGCCAAGACTGCTCAATCTCTCCATGCAGCAGAACAACGGTGGGGAGCAGAGACTGGGTTTTCTCAAAGCCTCCCACACCTTTATTTGAACAAAAAGCACAAAGCAGTATTCTTGACACAATGTGGAAAAATGTGAATATGGACTAGGCATTTGATAGTAAGGAATTATTAATTTTGTTGGATGTGAAAAGAGCACTGCAGTTACATAACCAAGGAAAGTCTTTATTTAGGGTAAAATAATGTATCTGGGATTAAACAAAACTACTCCAACTCCTCTAAAAAAATGTGTGTAGGGTGGGGGTGGGGGAGATGAACAAAATAGATGGGCAAAATGCTGAAGCTAGATGAAAGGAACATGGGGGTCTGTTCTGCTATGCTCTCTATCTTTTGTTTTTTTGTTTTGTTTTGTTTCATTTAATAAAAAAAAAAAGTTCCCAGGTGACTGGAATGAGCGGTGGAGCTGAGGCCAGGCGAGCAGGACCCCAGGAAGAAGCCGACAAGGATCCTGGCACTTACAAGCCCAGGAGGTAGATCTGTCTGCATCCATGGATGTTCAGACCAGCCTTTGGCAATGCCACAGAGAAAACCCCCAGTGGCACCACAAGCATTCTGTGAACCCTGCAGCAATGTCCAGACCTTCAAAGAAACTAATTTTAAGATAATCTCCATGGAAACCATCTATTCTGATTTTTTCCATGGTAACCAATGAGAACATAAACACAAGCACTATCTAACACCCTTACACCACATGGGCCAATGCTGCCATCCAATCTGGAAAAATATAAACTGCAAAGGGCTTTTTTCCATTGAAAATGAGAAGTACTGAAACTTCTAGTCCAGACATGCAGATTCTACACCCTCCAGTGCCCAGTCACTGCCCATACCACCCCATGCACCTGCCCCCAAACAGGCAAACCAGGCCAGAATGTGGTTTCCTTTGTTTAGCCTGGGACCATCAAAAATGCCAAAAGAAAGAGCCAGAGCCTGCCTCTTGCCTCACAGGTTCAACCCATGCTGCCCACAGACTGCAGGCATGTGTCCACTGAGCATTCTGTGTTCTAGTTACATGCTAGGCACCACAAAGAGGCCAAGGCCCCAGTGCTCCGGGGAGTCCAGACAGACTAGCGAATAACTGACTACAGGACAGAGGGGCTGCTCCAGCAAGCAGGGCGAGCGCTCCGGTAGGTGGGGCGGGAAGAAATGTCATCTGGAAAGAAGCTGAAAGGCTGAGTATAGTTCTGCTGGGAAAGAGCGGGTGCAGCCCAAATTCTTAAGTCAGATTCAAGCAACTGGGTCTATTTCCACTTGTGGCTCATTTCCTCTGTCTTCTGTTTTCAGCATGGAACTGAAGAAGACTCTCAGATCCCAAGAGCCTCAGTTCTTGCCCACCTTCTCTGTTTTGCAACCACACATGGCCTCTGCTGGCCCTTCTGTGAAGGGAGACTTATCAGTGTGGTCTGACAGGCTTGCAGACGCTTGTTACCGCTGTCAGCAAAATGGCAGCATCACAGCAGTGGCCCTGGGTCATCACAGTATCAGGATCCCACGGCCCACTGTCGTGTGATTTAGGCTCATTCCCCACATGCAACGTGCAATCTCCACTGACCATGCACCCACACTATGGCTGCCAGAGGGAAAGGAAAGCAGACAGTTCTGAGAGCTTTGAATGAGATAACAGAGCTCTCAAGGTGTGTGTGAGCACCCAGGTCTAGGCTCCGGATGTATCCTGATGCATACAGAACTAGACACAAGGGCCCTCCGGGCCTTGTGCAGATTTGAGTCATCTTCATGACACTGTGAGTACCTTACCATGCCTTGCCCAGGATTTCTGAAACCATGCCTTCTGTTGGTTTAAGCCACTAAACAGGCCTTCCTTCCTAAACATCATGCCACTCTCCTCTGGATAGGGACCTGTTTGTGGAGTGGATGAGAATTTTCCAGTGGCAAGAAACTACCACTCAAAGGGGCCGCTCAGAGAAGGGGGAGCAGCCTCTGTCCCACCCCGTCCTCTTGCTACCACTACTGTTGCTATTTTGGCACTTGGTCCTACTCTGGCTGCCTGGAGGCACTTCCCCAAAAGGCTCCGCAAAGACCTTCACCTGGGGGCTTAGATGTTGCGCCATAAGCACCAGGCCATCTCAAGCGCAGGTGCCGGAGATCTTCCTGCCAGCTCCCCTAAAGGCCCCACAGGAGGCCTGGAGGATAGGAGCTGACATAGGAACCCCTGTCTGTAGGGTAAGAGGCAGGAGTCAGGGATACTGAGGACAATGTAGGAGGCAGGTGACCTGCAGGACGTGGATTCAGGAGCAGGTGACCAGACTGGTGCAGCAGCACTGACGGGCAGAACAGGAAGCGAGACAGGAAGACAGGTGACAGAGGCCTTCAGAGGGCTCAGCTGGGTACCATCCTCCCTCCTAGTGCATCCTGGCTGCTAATAAAACCACACATCTGCCTGCCCACCTGTGAGTGGGGCTTAGTGGGTGCCTCTGGGTCTAAAGAGCCCACAAGGAAGCAGTGGGATTTAACACTAGACTGAGATTAGAACCAAAGCAATGCCACTTTTCCTCTTTTGGAAAGAAGCAGACCACATTCTCCAAATTGGGCTGAAAGGGACCCCAATCCCCCAAGTGCTTCTCCCAAACTATATAGTCCCCACGAGCCATGGAAACTTCCCAAGATGGACAGACTCTCTTCTTCCCCCTACAGCCCTGCCCAGGCTGCCATGGTCACAATTGGCTAGGCTGTTTTCCAGTAGACCAGCGACTCTCAAAATGGGTCCCTGGACCATCAACATCACCTAGAAACTGCAAATTCCTTACCAAATCAGATGCTCTGGGGATGGGGAAGGCTGTGTTTCACAAGGCCTCAGGGTGATTCCGAAGCACATTAAAGTCTGAGAACCGCTGCAAGAGGCTTACTAGAATCTATGTCAAATGTTAAGGGGCCTGTCTCCTCACTACACTGCCAAAGGCAACCTCTCCCTTCTGGTAAACACGGTAATTATTTAACATGTGTTGGTATAGCCCTGACCCACCTCCCAATAAAGTCGGTTTTAGCCTCTGGAAGGAAGACGAGAGGAGATCTTGCCTGCTTCCCAGTAGCAGACACAAGTCAGACCCTGACGGAAGGCACCCAGCTCCCCACACTGATCCCCGGACCCAGGGAGTCCCTCTGCGGAGAGCATCAGAATCTTTGGTGCTCCTAGACTTGACACAGCCACGTTACCCCCTGGCCACTGTACAAGGATGCTCTGATTCAAGCAGGAACTTCCTCTAAATTGTAGCTCATAGGGTGCCTGGGTGGCTCAGTCGGTTAAGGATCTGACTCTTGGTTTCTGCTCAGGTCATGATCTCATGGCTTGTGAGGCTGAGGCCTGCATCAGGCTCTGCACTGACAGTGAGGAGTCTGCTTGGGATTCTCTCTCTCCCTCTCTGCCTGCCCCTCCGCCGCTTGCACAATAAATAAATTAATTAATTAATTGTAGCTGGGTAACAAATATTGAATCTTCTTTATTTCTAGTCTCCTCTGTCTTCCCACTGAAACTAGAAACCCAGAGCACTTTCTATGGCTTCCTCTCAGGTAAAGGTGCAGAAAATGAAACTCAAGAGTGAAGTGAGACATCTTGTCTTAGGGCCTCTGCCACCCAGAGTCAGCAAAGGCTGCCATGGCCACCCTACCCCTACCTCTGCAGGATGATCTTTTGCAAAGTGAGCCCCTAAAATGGAAAATGCCCAAAGGACGTAATGTAGGCTTGTGGGGAGAAACCTGAGTACAGAGAATCAAGACGAACTGCCTGTAACTGAGGTTACAGGAGAGATTTGCCACACCAGGCCAGGCTCCAGCTTCATTTTGGACCAGCACATGGGGGCGGCACAGCTCTTAAACTGCCCACCAAGTCGTTAAAGGCTGTGGAGAATCTGGGTCCCATGAAACCAACCCTCTCCCAAGACACATAAGTGTGTGAGCAGATTCCGACTCCCCTGTTGACTAGAGCCAGACAACAATCTTGTGAAATTCAAAGCCAGAATGGGGACCAGTGGGAGAAAGGAGAGGCTCCCCTCCAAGACACATAAATTTGGGGCTCACCCCTGCTGTAAACACCCACAATGCCCTGTCTGCCAAGCGTCCCCTTGAATCTATACTTCTCTCTGCTACTAAAAGCAAAGGCCAGCCAGAAATTTGTGTTGTCAACAAGAGGCCCCAGGCCTCCACACTCACAAACTGATGGAAATCCATAAAGCAGGTGGAAATGGACCCCATCTCCTGCCTCAACTCTAGGACTCCTCTGGCTAAGTGCTTGGGGTAGGAACCCAGGACCCCCCGATCCTCAGCATGGGGCAGGATGCAGTGCCAAGCCTGGGATCAGAGCCCAAGAACCCCTAAGCCAAGTCCCGTGTAGCACCCCAAGATAGAAATGCAGAAGCAGAAACATGGGTGCAGGAGGTGGTGGGGCTTCACCCTCAGAATCAGAGGCATTAGGAAGAAGAAACAGGCCATCATCAGGAAAGGCTGAGGCTCAGGTCAGATACTGTTAGCTAACTGAGCCTCCTCCTCCTGGGGACAGTTCTAGCACTGAGGCTCTGGGGGTCCCAGGCACTTTACTCTGAGTCATGGGGGTGCGGAGCACAGAGGACTTGGGTCTCTCATCAGGAAGCACAGTGGATTCCTACAAGGGTCTAAAACCCTCACTGGACCTCACAAAGACAACCTGCAGAGATGAGTCAACATTGAAAATGATCTAGGTCAGAATCACCCCCTTTCCGGCATGTTATCCCCCCACTCCAACAACAATCATCCCACTGGACAGGGGCTTATCCAGCCCTCAGTCTGGCAGAGGAAGGAAGAGGAACGTTTTAAAAATAGCCAAAGCTTGGTGAGCACTTGCCAAGTGCCAGGCACAGTTCCAAGTGCCTGCTTGGCGTGTCCCAACTCGTGAAATCTCAGGAAGGAGGGCCTGGTGCCTCCCCATCAAAAGTTGAGGGAGAAAAGCCCTCGGCCCCAGAACTCAAGGTTACTGTCTGAACTGGAAGGCAGCCAGCCCTGACAACTCAGGACGTGGTTTTCAGTTTTCCTGAATTACCTAGAATTCTGCATTCTTCCCCTCTCACCCGCCTAGCACAACCTTCCTTCCCAATCGCATAATGGGCTCTCAGGTATTTGGAGGAAAGGCAAGAATAAGAGTAAATCAGAATAAATGCATCCTCGCTATTAAAAGTGGTTTTAAAATGCCTCTATGGTTGAAGTAAAAACCAGTCTTATGGTAGCTGGGACTTGGGGATCAATGGCCAAATCCAAGGTGAGCCAAGACACAGTGGCCCTGATACCTCAGGGATGGCTCTGAAGCACTAATGTCAGGAGGGAGGTAGAACCTGAGTAGATGAGTGCAGGGAGGAAAGAGAGAGAGAGGCTAGGGCTGCAGCACAGGACAGAGCTAAGCACCAGGCCCTTAAAAACACCAGCACAAGCATCTACTGCAGATGGCTTGTGGGGATCCCACCCCCTGCCACAATATGCGCCCCTCCAGGAGGCACTCATCTGCCTACAAACAGCCCTCCTAACCTCCCTCTGGCGTTGCAGCATGTCACGGTGCAGAGCATGGAGCTTCCTGCCCACCTCGGCCCAGCGAGGAGGCTGGAGTCCTTGCTTTCTCCTTCCAGGCAGAGAAAGCCCCCCAGCCACAGGCCTCAACCCTCTCCTCCACAACTCAGCCAAGAACAGAGGGAAAACGGAACCCATTATTCTCATTCTGGAGGGCTGGGAAATGGCTTGTGCTTTTCAACATGAAATGTGCCTAAAAATAAGCTGTGAATTTCAACCAGAGGGTGAAAATAGCTCTGGCAGTGAACAGAGCTCTGTTCAGAGTGCGTTCAAGGATGGCCTTCATTCCAAGAGTGAGAGCTGCATGCTGTGGCCCGAGCAGGGTCCTGGCCAGGGGGTTTTCCAGGGCAGAGGGGCTCTCATGTGCTTGTAGGGCTGCCCCTGCCACACTCCATCGGCAGACCTGCCTTTGGCTTTAGATTGCCATACTCCACCAGACACACAGTACCTGCCCTGGTGGCTTCCTAAGACCCCCAGATGCCCAGGTGTGTCTCATGCAGCTTTAGGGTCCAAGGGCGCTGGAGGGGGAGGGGTCATAAGAGTCAAGAGCTCCTGGGACACCGGCCAAGCCAAGCCACCCTGGCCAGCCACCAAACCGCTCACCGGTTACTACCTCAGCCAGGGAAGCCGGCAGGCAGGAAGGGCAAGAACACTCCAATTCTAAGTGAAGAATATCAAGTTGCTAAAGGTCTTTTTTTGTTGTTTACCATCACCTCTGGAAGATTCCAAAGTGTGACAGGCCAAATGACATTTTTAGAAAATAGACTTCTGTTAGAAATAGGCTAGAGACCTGAGCCACAGCTGCAGGGGCAAGCCCAAATCCGGCCTGATCAAGCAGACGCAGGGGCTCCAGAGACCTCCCACTTGGAGCGGCCTGACCTCTGTGCTGTCACCAGCCCCTCCTGCCACGAGGACATCCCTACCCCAGCCTCAGTCCCACTCTCCTCCTGCTGCTGCAGCAGCCTCCCTTCTGGGCTCACTCTTGAGGCAGGGGTTAATGCAGTGACTCTCAACTGGGGGCGATTCTGCCTCCCAGGAGACATTTGGAAATGCCTGAGGACATTTTTGGTTGTCACAAGTAGAGGGGTGGGGAGATGCTGGCATCTAGTGGGTGGAAGCCAGGGATACTGCTAAACACCCTACAATGCACAGGACAGCCCCTGTAGCAAAGATTTAGCTGTCACCGAGGCTGACTGGAGAGACAGTATGTGGACAGGTGAGGGGCAGGGGCTCATCAGATGCACCGGCTCCCGGCACATGGCTGCAGTGCACCTGGGGTCCCGGAGGAGCTGAGACGCCCTGGCCAGCCATGGAATCAGTCACTGTATCTCCGTGCCACCAAAGCCTTGGGGCAGGAAGGGGAGACTATACTCGTCAGCTTCCCTACCCACCACGGGGGCAAACCTAACCACCAGGCAGTGCTGGACCAACTGGCTCTCCCGGGCTTGGGAAGACGAGAAAACTCTATGGATGCTGGCGATTATATCTGCGTAGCAACATGAATGTACATAATGCAACTGGGCTGTAAGCGTAAAAATGGTTAACAGGAGACATTTTATGTCATGTATATAAAAAGCCACAAAACAAACAAACAAAAAAAACCCTTAGCGCTCCTCTTGTCCTGGGAGTCTTGAGATCAGAGACACTCCTACAAGTGTACTCCACGTGGTCTGCTTTGGCGTGGGTGTGTGTCTGGATGAGGGCCCATACATCTCCTCAGCGTCCCAAAGGGGCTTGTGATAAATAAGGGAAGAGCCATAAACAAAGAACAATTTTAGGACTAATAAGTCAAGTTGCTATATGGGTCAGCAGAGTTCAGCTATGTCATACATGGGGTCCTCAGAGCCTGCCTATCGGGATACGCTGGTCCCATCATGGAAACAGAGGTTTGGGAAGAGCGGGTGCTTGGCCTGGGACCAGACAGCCAGGGTTCAGACCCAGTTCTCTGACCCTAGAGGCCATATCCTTTCCTCTGTTTGAGTCCACGTGGTGACACCTGGTGCAACTGTGACTATAGCTCTACCACGGGCCTAAAGGTAGTAGGGGGACAGATGGTTTTCCCCGAGCACTGGTGAGCGGCTATCCCAATCATACCAAACCCTGCCCTGTCCTGTTGGCCTCCCTCACCCCGAACGCCTTCTCGCTAGATTATCAGGTCCCACAGCCCTAGGATGCAAGAGTGCTCCATACCCCATATCTGAGCAGGACTGAAAGGACAAGAGGCAGGTTGACTAAGCTACTTTCCTAATGGCCACAAGAAAAGGAGCACGGGACTCTACTCTTGCAGATGGTTACTGACCATTCCTAAGAGACAGGTGCAGTGCCCTTCCCCGGGATGGGGAAGAACTGCCAGACAGCCCTCTGTCCCCTGCAGCTTCTAGCTCAGTCAGCCTTGCTCAGAGGGGTCAGTGTGGTGAGCCTACAGGTCCAGGCACCTAGGGCAAGTGACTAAGCCCAGGTGTTTCATCTGTAAGAGTAGTAACTCTGTCCCCTCAGCCTGACGAGGTAGGGGATAAACAGGGCAGCACACGTAAAGGCTTTGGCTGGACTTGGTTCACTGCAAATGCCCAACAGACTGGGAGCTACAGGGAGATGGCACAGACCCTGCAGAATCCCAGTACTACAGTTTGAAAAATGCCTTCTAGCAGTGTCTGGATGGCTCAGCTGGTTGAGCATTGGACTTCGCTGACTGAGTTTGGCTCAGGTCATGATCTCATGGTTTGTGAATTTGAGCCCCACATCAGGCTCGCTGCTGTCAGCACAGAACCTGCTTCGGATCCTGTCCCCTCTCTCTCTGACCCACTCCAGCTTGCATGCTCTCTAAAAAATAAACATTTTGAAAGAAAGAAAAAAAGAGAGGAAGGAAGAAAGGAAGGAAGGAAAGAAGAAAGGAAGGAAGGAAGGAAGGAAGGAAGGAGGGAGGGAAGGAGGGAGGGAAGGAGGGAGGGAAGGAGGGAGGGAGGGAGGAAGGGAGGAAGGAAAGAAAGAAAAAGAAAGAAAGAAAGAAAGAAAGAAAGAAAGAAAGAAAGAAAGAAAGAAAGAGAGAGAGAGAGAGAGAAAGAAAGAAAGAAAGAAAGAAAGAAAGAAAGAAAGAAAGAAAGAAAGAAAGAAAGAAAGAAAGGGAAAGGAAAGTGAAAAGAAAAGAAAAGAAAATAAAAGAAAAGAAAAGAATAGAAAAGAATAGAAAAGAAAAGAAAAAAGAAAGAAAAGTGTCTTTCCAGGTGGACCAAATAGCAACAAAAAGACCACCCTGCAACCGGGTCATCCCCCAGCAAACCCCAAAGCTGAGAATTGGCTTCTCATTAGCAAATGTGGAAGAGAACAAAACCTCCCGGCCAAGGGCAACCCTTGGAGGAAAACTTTAAATCTCAAGCTGGCCCATTCCTAGAGGAAGCCCCAACACACAGGATGGGTTATGTTTAGAGGGGTGTGGGGGGCATGGGTGTCTCAGGCTGGGGTGGGGGATCCCTCTGCTGGAGCCAAAGAAACCTTGGGATGGACTCAGACTTCCTGGTTCTATTCTGGGCCAGCCTTGACTTGCTGGGGGCCTTGGGCAAGCTGCTTCCTGTTGTTCAAGCCAGTTTCCGTGGGTGGGAGAGGCTACACTGCCTCTAGGGTCCAGGAGGGAGAGATTCAAACAGCCTATGGCCAGTGGCACTTAATATCCTCAGGGCTCCACAGCCTTAGCTTCAAAGCTTATTTCAGCTAAAGCTGAATGCAACTTTATTCAATGAGATTGTATCAGTTCTCGAACCTCCCCCCACCTATTTTAATTCGGGAACACCAAATGCCCTTTTACCGACAAAAGTACTAAAAATGGCTTGTGGCTGAGGAACTTCCTTTCCATGGTTTAAAAAAAAAAAAAGGGAAGTGAGAGCAACAGGCTGGGCCTTTCCCATCCGTCCCAGCTGTGGCCCAGGCCCCACGCCCTCTAGGAACCCTCCACAGGGTCCTGTGGCCCAAGGCTCAGCAGGGGACAGGTCCTTCCTTTCCTCAACCAACAGTAGCACGTGGAAACAGCCCCTGACCAAATGGCACGGGGCCTCAGCACCCGCAGTCCCTGTGTCTTGCTCGTTCATTCTAGATTTGAAACAAAGTACAAGCGCCAAAGTATTATTCACTGTTCACCATGACCGCCCGTTTTAGGGCTCAGGACACACCTGCTGAGCCACTTACCAGATTCCCGGAGGAGGTGGCCAGGGTGGCTGGGGGCCGGTGCACTTTTATGACTTCTCCATAATCCGCAACATCAAAGTTACTCTTCCAAACCATCACCTGCCAAGACCCACAGGCACAGAGAATCAGGGGGAGAAAAACCCTTGCCAGTCCTGCTTCATGGAAAACATGGCCCAGAGGCCACCCCAAAGTTCTAGGCCAGTGGCAGAAGAGTCCCCACCAGACACCCCAACTCAACTCAGGGACCTGCCCCACCTCCCAGGCTTTCTGGACAGGCCTCGAGGAGACCTGGGTGCGCCATCAGGACGGACTCACTACATGCTGCCACAAGGCCTTTGCAATTGCTGGTCCCTCCCTGCAATGTCCCACCCCAAGTGCAGCCATCTCCTCAAGCTAAAGTGTCCTCTTCCACAGCATCTTCTCAGAGAGAGCTTCCTCGGGCTCCTTTTATCATAACTCTCTACTTATTTCCTTCATACCATCAGACTTGGTAGTTATTTAATTTGTCCCTCTTCCTCCTTTATTCATCTGTCTCCCCACTGAAATAGAAGCTCCTGAGGGTAGTGGCCTGGCCTGTTACACCAGACCACTGTGGTCAAATTTCTGGCTCCATGCCTTACTGTGTGGCTCTAGGCAAGGGACTCCACCTCTCTGTGACTCAGTTCCCTCGTTTGTGAGAAGGGGATGATCTTCCGACCTCACAGGAGACAGTTTGGCACAGACACTGGTACCCAAGGAGTCACGGGCAACACACACATTATTCCATGATCCACTTGAAGGGTTCCTATCCTAAGGCTCCTCCAACAAAAGCTTGGCAAACAGCCCCGCTGGGGAACAAGAATGATCCTACTGGAGGGGATCAGCCCCGTGTGGCTAACCTCTGCCAAGGTCACTTCTAGTACAGCGTGGCCAGTGCTCAGTGAGACCCCAGAAAAGACCTGTGTCCAGGTAAGATGAAAACTCAGCAAAGGAGACACTTTCCTGAGGCTGCTCCCTGAATCATGGCCATTACGGTCTCCCATTCCTCCCGCCTACAAGCTGAATTAGCACACCTCCCCCTTGTTCACAGGGCCATTTGTAACTGTACTGGTCTTGAAACATTCCTGGGAATAGAACAGTATTACGAATGTGAAGATTCAAGTCTCTCCAAAAAGGCTCAGAGCAGATTTTAATAAAGCAGCCAAGGAGCTGATAGCAGTGGCCGCCTGAGGAGGGCCCAGAGTAGGCGGAAGCCCTACTTTCTGCCAGGTCGCCTCTCGTACTATGAGACTTTCTTTTACCATGACTATTTTTAGTGTGACTTTACTGCAGTATTTTCCCTTATTTAAGCAATGAACCAGGCCTCTGCATCCAGGGACAGCTCACGGGTCCCCTTGGTCTTCCTCCTTCCTTGTCTGGTTAGCACAGGAACCAGTGCTGGTGGGGAGTGACACTCACTGCCTCTTATCCAGGCCATGCTGAAAGAGCTTCCAACAACCCTCTGCTTTCTGGGCAGAAACTCAATCCAGATCGGTCCACAGGGATAGGGCTGGGGCTCACTGGGAGGTCAATGGGATTTTCCTGGCTGAGCAGAGCTGAAAGGCCCAGCATCAAGAGAATGAACATTCTGGGGGCATCTGGATGGCTCAGTCGGTTAAGCATCTGACTCTTGATTTCGTCTCGGGTCATGATCTTACAGTTCATGAGATCGAGCCCCATGTCGGGCTCTGTGCCAAAAGCACAGAGCCTGCTTGGGATTCTCTCTCTCTTTCTGCCCTTCTGCCACTTGTACTCTCTTGCTCTCTCATAAATAAATAAATAACATTAAAAAA
Organism: Suricata suricatta; assembly: GCF_006229205.1. Lineage (NCBI taxonomy): Eukaryota > Metazoa > Chordata > Mammalia > Carnivora > Herpestidae > Suricata > Suricata suricatta. The sequence goes on from NC_043711.1 coordinate 20,205,001, forward strand.
AAAGAGAGAGAGAGAACATTCTGGGCAGGTGGTAGCCGGGACAGGCAGAAAGCTTGGGCACACAAGGTGACAAGATGGGACAGGACCTCCTTACACGTGTCTTCTCCCTGTAGCCATGCAGTCCGGAAATCTGACCCCTCCAATAGTACACAAGTAGAACAGGAACAAAGGGGACAGATGACAGAGTTGGGGGCTCCAGGGCAGCCTCATCTCTGTCATCTGCTGGGACTCAAGTGTCCTCATCCACAGAATGGAGGGACTGGAGACCACGCCCATAGGGCCGCCATGAGGACTGATTGAAGTATGAAGCTTCTGCCTTGTTGCCCACATTGCCAGGCTATGTATGTATGTATCCCCCAATCACCTCATTACTCATTTCTAACCAGGAAAAAGAATTACTAAGAACCTTCATTTAAAGTTTTTCATGGCAACCATAGCTCAGGATCCTTCCAACCCACGCTGGTTTGAGCAGTGAGGGTTTTAAGTTGCTGCCACGGGGTCAGCACCCCTAGGAGACCTGCTTTAGGGAGACAAGCACCCTGGGTCTGAGCACCCCACCCCATGTTTCAGCCTTCATGGTCACTGAAAGCCACCAAGGAAGCCGGTGAAACCTGGTTCATCCTCAAGATGCTCTGGCCTCCTGTTCTCTCCTGAGAAGTATCAGCCAACACGCCTCAACCAATCTTTACTTACTTGTTCATCAGAACCTCCAGAAGCAAAATACTCTCCCGTTCTTGAAAAAGCAACAGCAGTGGCTGGACCCTGTCAGAACAAACAACAAAAAATAAACACCAAAGGTCACTGTAGATGCCAAACGCACAGGAAGAAAACCAGAAGCTCCTGGATGGGAGCGGCAGCAGGACAAAGGGCTGAGGGCCTCATTGAGCCCTTAGTCCTCCCCACCTTTGGCAGAGACACCTGCAGAGCTCAGCCATAAGTGCCACTGCTGAGGCCTCTGTCCCCCAGCACCACTGACAGCATGAAGGCCAGGCCAGGGCGTCATGGGTGGACAGAGAGGAGTGAGCAGGACACTGCACACTGATGGCGCTGCTGCGCAGCTATCACTGTGCCCACTTCCCAAGGATAACATGGAGGTCAGACAGGTGGACTGACTCATCCCAGGCCTAGCACTGGCACCAGAACTTGGGACCCCCTGGCCAAGGCCATGCTCCTCCCCCACACCGCCCTGCATCTGACCAGAGAAGTGCGCAGCCCCAAAGGGGAGCCAATGAGCAGAACAGAGTGCAGTCAGGGAGCCCAGGTGACACAAGAGGCCAGAATTGGGGTAGGAAGGAGGCTGAGGAGGGAGTTATGAAAGGTGTCTGAGCAGTGGAGCAATGAGAGATGCCTCTCTTTAATGTGCAAATCACTTTCTTTATGTTAGGACCTTGGGGAAAGAAGTGCCTGCGCCAGCTTCCCAGGTGGTGAAGGTCCGCACAACCATCAGATGGGAGATGCCAGACCTGTGCCATCAAAGCAGTGCTTTGAGGGCCCATGAGCACATCCAGGCTTGGAGCAGTGGGGAGGGGCATACTCCCCCAGTAAAGAGGGAGGGCTCTTCCCTACATGTCTGAAATCTACTGCAGAAAGATGCACGGAGCAAAAATCTATTCCCACAATACCGTGAACCATCTCTTCCTCCTGGCCAAACTTTCAGCGTGGCAGTACTGGGCATCCCCAAAACAAAACCAGATAAAAGAGATTCTCTCCTAACTGATGACAGCATGGCCACTATTATAAAGGCCACCTCAGTTCCTCCAGACCAGAGCAGGGAGCAGCAAGAGCCCCACCTGCCCAAATGAGATGCCTCCGGCCGTGGGGCACACCTAAGAGGTGGAGCTGGGGACAAGAGGAACACTGGGACACACCTTCCACTCGATACTGGAGAAGACCAGAGAAGTTCTGGGCTAGAAAACAGATCTGAAGTCATGGAACAAGACCAGCTTCTGCTTGCCCAGAAGAGACAGGCAGGTGGAAAGCTGCCCCTGGGCATACTGAGCAGGAGGGAATATGTCCCCCCACACTTCCCCAATCTATCCGTGGCTCCTCCTCTCCACGGTGCCCAGAAGGAAGGTGGTGAAGAAGAAAGTAAGTACAAGGCCAGCTAACACTAACCTGCACTAACCCACTTCATCTTCAGAGGATGGTTTGCATGCTTACCCTTCCTATAGGTGACGTGTCCCAGAGGGGAGACCAAGGCCCAAGAGGTCACAGACAAAGCCTCCAGCCTGTGCCTCTCTCTACCTTCTCTCGTAGATGGGTCTCCAAGGGCATGGGGTTGAGGGCAGTTGGGAGTCCTACATTGCCATCCAATAGGACAAAGGAGATCCATTCTTATGATGGGGAATGTTGATTGCACCAGTGAGTACGAAATGCCCAGGTGGAAGGCATCACATGCTCTAAGCGCAGGGCTGAGTGCAGGAGGGGGCGGGTCAGGCATCACTCTAATACTCTTCCGGGTGAACAATCCCCAAGGATTAACCCCAAGGGTTAACAAGGTGAACAGGACTTACAGGGGGGTGCGGGAAGGAAATTTCAGGTGACTTTTACTTGATTCTTGGAACTCTGTTAATTCCCCACACCTCGAACTCTGAAACAATGAGTATATGGTATTGCTATGTTAATATAAAAACAAAACAAATCTATTTTCATTTTGAGGAAAAACAAAAAAGGAAGAGAGAAAAGAGAAGGAAACCAGGACACGGAGTGTCAACAGAGATGGGCTCTTTGCCCGCCCAGAGCTCACTGAGGAATAGCGGGTTTCCAAGAAGTCACAGCAACTAAGGAACCAAACAAATACTCGTCAGCTAGTCTCCTTTCCTGTTGTCACTCAACCACTACATGCCAAATTGGGGACAAGATTCTGGAGGCCAAAGGCGCCTGGATGGCTTACTCAGTTAAGTGTCTGACTTTTAATTCTGGCTCAGGTCATGATCTCACGATATGTGGGATCTAGCCCTGTGTCAGGCTCTGGACTGAAACAGAGCGGACCCTGCCTGGGATTCTCTGTCTCCTCCTCTCTCGCGCTCTCTTTCCTCTTTTCAAAATAAATAAACTTAAAAAAAAAATTTCTGGAGGCCAAGCAGTGGCAGCACCACTGAAGAAGGCGGCCAGTGGCCTGTGGCTTGGTGGGAGACTGGGACCAGAAAGCAACTGCTAGAGCTTTCTCCAGAGTCCAAATACAAGGAAACTCTCTGGGGAGGATGCCAGCAACATACAAGCAGTAAGGGGAATCTTGGGGGTGAGACCCACAGTCTTCCCCAGCAGTGCCCATTTACCCCGAGGATTGCTCGCTCCTGCACCAGGTACCTTGGTGTTTCTGGAAAGAGCAACATTCCACAAAGGCTCTTGCCCCTCTGTGGGCCACAAAAGCAGCCGCAGGGAGCAGCTGGCCCAGGGCTCTGTTATGGGACAAAACCAGCAGGGATTGGAATGCAGACTGGGCTTCTCCACCACTGACAATCATCATCCCAACCCTTCTGCACCCAGACAACTCTGGCCCCCACCCACCTCGCCAGGCCCTTCCTCCTGCCCTCACTGGTGGTCCAGCCCCACTGGCCTACTCACTGCTCCTCACTGTGAGCTCCAGACAGTCTTCTCTTGCTTTAGGATCTTTCTGTGACCGCTGGCATTGAGCTCCTAACTCAGTTACTTCTAATCTCTCTCAGTTTTAAATAAACTCCTTTAAGGCTACACATTTGCCTCTGATTACCACCCTAGATATATCCCCAAAGTTTCCAATGTACAATATTCTCACTGGTGGCCACCTCCAAACATTCAGTTTCCACTGCGATTTTCTTTTAGCCCAGCAGCTACATTGAAGAGTGTATTCTAGCTTCCAAACAAGGGCTTGACAGCACTTTTATCACTGACAGTGATTCAACATGATACATGTTGAGATCATTCTGCCTTCAAGGTGGCTTATTCTTTTTTTGTTGATTAGTCACTCTGAATGCATTAGTTCACCAGCTCAGGACAGGAATGTTGCCAAGCTGTTTCTTCTCCCAGGCAAGACTCCGGGGCCTCTCCAGAGACTCCTGGGCATGACTCTGAGCTCTCAGCTGAGACTTTAGCAGTGTGGTCTGATTGCCAGAGGTGCCCACCTGCCTGAGATCCTGGTCCCCTCTGGCTCCAGGTCAGGTCCGTAGGCAGGGATGCCTCACAGGCTCAACCAGATCCTTCCCTCCCTTTCCAGATCTGGCCAGTCTTTGGTGAGACCATTCATCCTGCTTGGCCGTCACGAGCCCTGGATGCAGTCTGGCCTCCCACCCCACTCTCCCTCCCGACGCAGCCACACGTGGCCCTTGAGGTTAGCTGGACCCACACCCAGTTATTTCACCACATATGGTCTCTGCCTTGACAACCTTCAGACCCAAGTGCTTTCTTCACTCTTGAACAACAAAGTGTCAATCAAGAAAGTGAAAGCAAGCAAGCAACAAGCAAGCAAGGCAAGCAGGCAGGCAAAACAAACGAGCCCACGGTGTTTAGATTCCATAGCTTCTGGGTGACTTTCCCTCCAGGGCCCCTACAGCTGGTCCAGACCCCTCCGTTCTCCTTACTCACTTCCACCAAGCTACCGAAGGCCCCTGCACACCTGAACTTTAACCACTGTGCCCACAACAGCTATGCTGGCAAAGACCCAGCCAGGTACCCCATCCACCACCGCCTCACAAGGCTTTGTAATGCTTTTCACTGGCTACCAGCCAACAAACATTCATGTCACAACACATGCCTGGAGTCAAAAGTAACAGAAGTGTGGCCACTCAACAAAGATGCGGAGACCAAGGAGGCCTAAGCAGCCTCTGGCACGAGTGCTCTGGTCTCGGATTCCCCGGCTGCTTCTTCCACAAGCCCCCACACCAGGGAGGCTCCTGCGCTTCCTCACCAGCATCTGCTGTGGGCCGGCTCCTATGTCTGAGTAGTGGCCCCATGGACAAGGAGTGGGCTCTGGGAAGAGCTGGTGCCCAGAAATGCTAAGACTTGCTCTCGACCTTGGCCAAGGACACCTGGTCCCAATCCTCACCCCTGAGCTGCTGGCGGGGGACAAAGGGCCAGGCAGACCTCTTGGTTTACTCAGGTTGGAGTAGATGAGCTGTTCTCCCTCGTGATGTCCCTTCACCTCTCCCAGAAGGTGCCCAACCATCCAAACCAGGTCCGAGCTTCCCAAGCATAAACGTAATTCTCCAGAATGAAACGACTACACAGGGGCCGCAGAGCGCTGGAAGAAATGAGGTGGCAGGGATGCGGGGTGGGGGAGCATGTTCTGAGAGCCTCCTTCCACTGGGAGCCTCCTGAGGGGCAGCCCATGTGTCCCAGGCCACTGTCACACTGCTGCCTCTCCTCCTTGACTGTGTGCACCCCGTTACTGCCACTTCCTCAGCCCCAGCCTAGGCTCTGGCATGGCACAGGCTCCCAGGAACACGGGTGGATCCTATGCCCTGAGCTTGTGGTTTCACAGCAACCAAGCCCCGGAGAACAGTCCCCGGGGCAGGCAGCAGCCCTAGTTCTGGGTACCAGGCCCTAGTTGGATGCTGCTCACCTGCACCACGTGCCAGCTGGGGTGCCCAGTGATCCCCGTGCAGCTCAGTCGCCCCACAGCAACCCGAACACCAACTGCATAGCCATAAACACCAGATTTAACTCCCACCCACGTCCCGCCCACCATCCTCTCCCAAATAGCTCTGGGGACTCAAACCAAATGAGCATGGCTCAAGATTATGTTTCAGAAAATACAGAAAAATAAATCTGTATTTCTAGCACACTGCCCCCACACTTGCCACCCAGAGCTATGGGGGCCTCACTCAGGGCACAAGGCTTGGAACAACAGCTGCATTTGCTGGGGAAGCCCTTCCTTCTCCTGCTCTTCCCTGCTGCAAGGTGAGGGGTGGGACAGGATGGGGAGGCCCGTGTGCCCTGATACCCCTAAGTCTATACTGGATCCAGCAAAAGCAGAGGCTCCTTTTCCTCTTGCATAAGTGTCCCAGCTGTCGCAGATCCCCAGAATAAGACCTTCCAGAGCCCCAGAGAGGTCGGTGGCACCTCTGCCAGCCCCCTGCCAGCAGACACCTGGCCTATCTTCCAGGAGTTGGGCCCTAGAACACGGCCTGGTGGGCGGGACTAATAAAGGGCACGGCACACAGACCTGTGGACCACGGCACCAGCAGGCCACACCTACTCAGAGCAACTGGTGGGGACAAGTACATTCAGAGGAGTCACCACAGGGACAGATTTCAGGAGGTGTGTGACAAAAGAGAAACCAAAGCAAGAGGATGTTCTGGGGGAGATGAGGACAAGCCTATACCAAACAAAAAGCCAGATGAACCCTTGAAACACTCTGTGGGTAAGTGGGTGGAAGGAAAACAGGCACGCCCATCCCAACGGGGGAGTGGCTGATGGCTATGGCCCTGTGCCCTTCAAAGGGGGTGAAGCCATCAGAGTCCCCTGCCATGGATTCATCTTCCTACTAAGACTGACTGCCCATCCAGGGTGCCAGGACCATGCCCATAACAGAAACGTTCAATGGCCTTTTATTTATTTCTTTTTAAATGTTTATTTATTTTGAGAGAAAGAGACAAAGTGTGTGAACAGAGGAGGGACAGAGACATAGAGAATCCCAAGCAGACTCTGTGAGTCAGGGCAGAACCTGACGTGGGGCTTGATCCCATGGACCTTGAGATCATGACCTGAGCCAAAATCGAGTTGGACGCTTAACCAACTGAGCCACCCAAGCGTCCCATTCAATTGCCTTTTGAAGCACAGGATCTTTTCCAAGAGTTGAAGTGGAAAGGGACCAACATCTGTGAGGATCTACTATGTCTGGTGCTGGGAAACGTAGACACATCCTCTCCTGTTATGAGGCAGATACAGCAGTTCTTACAAATGAACTTACAAAAGTTTTACCAAAGTCAAGGTCTTGCCCAATGTCCCAGGATAGAGGCAATGCTGGAATGGTCTGACCTTGATGCCCAAGGCCTTTCCTCCCATCTGCAGCCTCCTGAAGTTCAGACTTATCAGCTGAACAAGATGCGAGAGTGCCCACAACTTTTCCAAACCAGAAACAGGTGGCTACAAGCTATTTGTTCCTGGAAATACTGCGGTGTTTCCTTAAAAAGCTGGGCACCATCACCTACCAGGTAAGGCTGTATGAACCCTTCTCAACTGAATGCATCCTAGCATGTGGCCTCAAAACAAGAAGCTGGCACAGGTGACTGGTGCAGACTCTACCAGCTCAAGCCACGGAGAGAGAAATTGCTTCCATGCTCCCAGGGACAAAGGCAGAAGAAAGAGGACAATGTAGCACAGCCAGGCTGGCAGCGCCCTCCCTTCTCTGTCCACCTGGGCAGATCAGGCTGGAGGCAGACAGATACTCTACTGCTCAGCCCAACCCCTGCCTTGGCAAAGGGGTCAGCGTCTGCTTGGGTTGTGTTTGGGAACTTGCCACGCGCTACCTCCTCATCGCTGAGGCCCCTCACAGATGGAGCAGCAGAGCTATTGAGGGGCTGGGTCCCAAGGGCTAGAGCCAGCAAAGGGCTTGCTCGCCTCTTAGGCCCGCCACCCAGTAGCCAATAACGTGAAAGCACTCACATGTGGAAGCCTCTGCAGGGCCACATGGGCCACAGCTGCAGCCAAGGAACTACTTCCAGGGTACAGGCTGTGTGGCATCAGGCTCCCATGGGGCAGGAGCCTCTCTGTCCCCAGCTACATCCCCTGAAGGGCCCTTTGTCGCTGAGTCCCAAAGCCAGGACTTCAGAAGGAAAGCACCAGAATCCTTGAGGCCCATGATAAACTTATAATTGACATCCACCCCTTACCTCACCAAGTGAGTCAGCCTCACATGGGCCAATGGGAGGTGTGACCAAGCATGCTAGAAAACCACCAAACTGCTGCTCTGGTCAGACACCTGGGTTGACAAGCTGCCCTCAATGCAGTCCAGAAGACCCGGACTGCATTGGGTGACCCTGATCCTAGCTCTGGCACTTGGTAAGTGCCTCCATCCTGGTGCCCCTGTGCCTTCAAAAGACAACTAACTAAACAGATGGGGCACCTGGGTGGCTCAGCAGGTTAAGCCTCCAACTTTGGCTCAGGTCATGATCTCACAGTTTGTGGGTTCAAGCCCCATGTAGGGCTCTGTGCTGACAACTCAGAGCCTGGAGCCTGGTTCAGATTCTGTGTACACCTCCCCTCCCTCCCCCTCCCCCTCCCCAGCTCGTGCTCTCGCTCTCTCTCAAAAACAAACATCAAAAGACAACTAAATGGCCTATCAGACTTCCAGCCTCAACCCAGGTAAGAGAGTGTCAGCCCAACAACACTGCTTCCCCCGACCCTTCTCCTCCCTGATGCTCCCTCGGCACTCCCCTCAGAGGAGCTGGCTTGGGCCTTGCCCTCTCTCGAGACACAGGCACTTCCCTGGCACACACCCAGAGCCCCCTCCCAGCTGAGGGCTGTCTCACCCCTAGTGTCGGCTTCCTGAGGCTGGCTTCTGTCAGCTGGTGCACCGCCTCCTGCCCAGCCGGCCCTGCCTTTCTCCCAGGTGTGGAACTGAAAGCAAGAGGGGTGTGCTCCACTTGGCCAAAAAACTCAGTAGCCTTCCCTCCCACAGTTCTCTCTGGGCCATGCCCAGGGACAGTCACAAGGATGTCCTCCAAGTCTAAATCAAAGTTTCATGTGGTTCCCTCCTGCTGAACCAGAAAGAGGTCATGTAGCAGCAAGGCTAGGGCACAGCAGCCACAAGGCCTGCTGGTCCCCTCCACAGACCAGTGATCTAAAAACAAGAGTGAAATCACAACTTGACATCTAAAAGCCTGGAGGAGGGGTGGGGGAGGGGGTGCCTGGGTAGCTCAGTGGGTTAAGTGTTCGGGACTTTGGCTCAGGTCATGATCTCACAGTTCATGAGTTCAAGCCCCATGTCAGGCTCTGTGCTGACAGCTTGGAGCCTGGAGCCTGCTTCGGTTTCTGTGTCTCCCTGCCTCTCTCTGCCTCTCCTTCACTTGTGGATGCGTTCTCGCTCTCTCTCAAAAATAAATAAACTTTAAATAGATAAATAAATGGGTGACTGGGTGGCTCAGTTGGTTAAGGGTGCCGACTTTGGTCGGCTCAGGTCATGATCTCTCGGTTCATGAGTTCAAGCCCCGTGTCAGGCTCTGTGCTGACAGCTCGGACCTTGGAGCCTACTTTAGATTCTGTGTCTCCTTCTCTCCCTGCCCCTTCCCCACTCACTGTCTCTGTCTCTCAAGATACAGAAAAAAAATTGTTTTAATAGATAAATAAAATAAAAGTGGATGTGTGAGGCAAGTGAGTATGCTAGAAACCATAGAGACTTTGATACTTGTCCCAGCTCTGCCACCCCAAGCTGCATGGGACCCGGCAATTCATACCACTCTCTTGGCCTCAGTTGCCCCACCTGGATCAAAAGTACTTTCAAATCAGTGACCCTCATCTATGGGACAGAACCCCTGGGCACTGGGGACCCAGTGGGGATCCCTGGGGCCACTCAGTCACATACTTCAAGAACTGGCTAGTGGTAGCTGGGCCTCATGGGAGCACAGAACGTGAACGCTCAAGTCACCAAACAGCCCTGCTGTGCATCTTCCTGTAAAGACGGGCCAGGGAATGGACTTCATGAGCAGGGAGCCCAAGAGGACTATCCATCTGCATGGGGCTATGCAAACCCAGCTGTCCTTTGGCCTAGTTCCCACATTTCCAGGTTCAACAGCAGACAAGCAACTGCACTGTCTCGCTTGGTCCCTGTTTCACTTCTCCAGAACACCACCAGTGGGTTTCCTTTATGTGCTTGATGCTGTGCCCAAACGCGGGACTGGCATTCAGACACCCCATTTCTAATGTTATCAGGCTAAGAAGTGAGTCAGCTGTTTAAAGAACCCTTACACACACACACACACACACACACACACACACGGCACAGCCCTGGGCATGCATCTGTTTGCATGATGTTTCTGGATATTGCTTTCTCTTTCTTTCTGTTTGCATGATGTTTCTGGATATTGCTTTCTCTTTCTTTCTGTGGGGAGGAGAGACAGCACCATTTGTGTGGTTTTCAAATGGCCTCCTGTTCATAAGATCTCAAACTGGTCACACCTGGATCCGAATAACTGACTTGCCAAAGAACTAACAAAGGTGGCTCTGCACCAAGAGCAGAGGTTGCCCAGCCCAGTGGCCAGATATTACACTTGGATGTGCCAGCTACGGGGCGGGTAGGATGTGTCCTGCACTCCAGACATGTGACATAGAAAACAAGGGGCCACCACGGGCTGAGGGCAGCAAGCAGCCTTCCACTGCAAGGAAGCAGAAGAAAAGGCCCATGCTCCCATGCTGAGCCCTGGCCACTGGCCTGCACGTACCTGTCTCAGATGGCCGTGGATCCAGAGCTCTAGTTAAACACCTCACACCTTGCTTCCTGCCCGAGATACACGGCACCCTAGGGTCTCCCTCAGCCCTTGAGAGCCTATGCCTACCCTCCACTCTGCCTGCCCCCTGCTCACAGGTGGAGAAGGGGACAAATTAAAAGCTCTGGTCTCTGCACATCATGTCCAACTTGGGTGTGGCAACTATGTCCCAACAGGAGACATTCCAATGACTGCTCTGTCCAGCAGGAGACAGCTCAGCCACAATTGGGGGACCGTGCTCAGGGGGTCGGTGAGAGTGACTTCCAGGCCAGCTGCTTGGAGCGTGGCAGGCAGCCCACCTTACCACTGCCCACTGCCTGGCCAATGCCCACTGAGGGAGTCCAGGGCACCAGCTGCATTGGCAAAGATCGCTCAGAGAGGTCCCTTGATTCAATCCCAGGAATTCCCAAACACATACACAGGAAGATGTCCACTCTAAGCACTCGCCTCGGAGATACACCTGTTAGTTTCTGTCTCCAAAGGCATCAATGTTTGCAGAACCCCCCAGAGACCCCAGGGGCAATTCAGGGCATGGGGTCCAGGGCTCTATTCAACTAGTGGACCAAGGGATGCCTGAGGTCATTGGGGGCAGATTCCATGCAGCTCCCTGGGGGGAGGTATGCCAACCATGTCGGGATGGCTCCAGCCCACTCCCAACCAAGTTAGCTCCTGCACCCTCTTCTCAACTGCTGTACCAGGCCCAGCACTTCTGCCAGAGCTCACAGGTCCCATGAGGGGCAAACCTGTTTCTGCTTTTCACTCCACTGCCCAGAATGTGAAGGGACCACAGAAGCCATCCCTAACAGGCTCCAAGACAAGGCCTACCTCAGGGGAACCCCAGCCCTGCATGCGCCTCCAGGCAGCACCTCTGCCTCCCTCCACACCACTCAGTGCCAGGCCGATGGCCTCACCTGATGCCCATGAAGAGTATAGAGCAGTCGGCCCTCCATGAGGTCCAGGATCTTCAGGGTCGAGTCGCTGGAGGCTGTGAGCAGGTAGTTTCCAGATGGGTGGAAGGAGAGTGCATTCACCGCTGCACTGTGCACTAGGGAAGGGACATCCGTCAGACACTGGCTAGGAGGCTGGGGGATACAGCTGAAGCCCAGACACCAGCAATCGGGGCCAACCGAGGCTCGATGCAGGGCTGGGCCGAGTGGTCACAGCTCCAAGGAGCTGTGGGGAGCCCCACAAGGATTTCCCAGGAGAGCAGCACAGCCAAAGTACAAGAGCAGACTCGCCCAGAGCGAGGACTGGCAGCGGGAGACTCAGGGCAGGCAGGCGCACAGGCGACAAGGCTGGTGGAATCAGGGGATTCCCCCACCTGTCGCACCACACAGAGCGTTGAGCTCCAACAAGACGCTCCATCTGTCTTTCATACTGCTACTCAGGGCAAAGTGGATGGAAAAGAAAGCCCCTGAAGGGCCGATACCATGCCCCTGCCCTACAAGAGTGTGGGGCAGGCGGGCAGATGATAAGACACACTCTCAGCAGCTAGTCAGGCCTGGGGACCTCCCCACTGGTCCACCTATTGCCTTGAGCAGGCACCCTGACACACCTGAGCCAGTTTCTCCGGCTGAACCATGGCACTCACATGTTAGGGGTGCTGGGGGGATAAGCCTGCCTATGAGCCCTCTGTGCAGAGTGAGCCCTCAGATGTGTCTCTCTGCTGCCCCTGGTGTCACACGCAGCTTTTAGGTCCTGGGACCTTACCCAACACTCAACAGCTCAACCTCATCCGTGACTTTCTTTTCCCCCACTGGCCTGACACAAGCCCCACCATCCATCCCGGTGTCCCTCACTCTGCAAGATCCAGCCAGCCCAGCGCGACCAGCTCTCCAGGTGTTCCCCATGCGCCTGGGGGACTCTTGCCCACCTCTTCCCCTGACCTTGAAGCTCACTGTTCAGTTACCTCCTCCGAGAAGCCTCCTGGCCTCATTGGGGCCACCCCCTTGAACTGTGCACGCCTCACAGCAGTATTTTACATTTACATGTAACTATTTGATTCAGGGCTGGTCCCCCATGAGACTGTGTGCTCTGTCAGGCAGGGGCTGTGTTGGGTCCTTGCCTCAGAGTCAGGCACTGAGCAGGCTGCAGAAAGCAGTGGGTGAGTGGACCCACGCAGGCCACATGGGGACAACAATGCGAGGACCAGCTATATCACAGCTTCTAAAGCAGCCGCCGAAGAAGAGCCCATGGTTGGCATACTTCCCCCCATACAGGCCTGGTGGGGGACACCAGCGGGGGGAAGGTAACCGCAGCTCGCCGAATCAGGACAGCCACAAACAGAAAGGTAACTTCTAAAACCAACCCCTCATCCTGGCCCTGTGAGGCTGTAAGAAGGCCAGTAAACACATCCACCACAAAATGGCCTTCAGAGGAATCCACAGAGGTCCACGGAGCCCCTCAGATACCAGCCCAGCTGATGTGCTCATATGCCTGGGGAATGTGGGAACGTGTTCCGAGAACACCGAGGGGAGACAGCCAGGGCTTTACATAACATGATATTTATGCCTGAACACTCTTGAAGCACCAGAACTCCAGGAGCCAGCCTGCAGAGGGGCTGATGGGGTCTGGGGAGGGGGAGGTCAGCATCCTCAATGTTTACTTAGATTTGGGGCACAGAGAGCAAAAGAATACAGCCAGAGCTGACCCCAGCAGGAACCGAATGGGTGCCAGCCACAGGCAATAGCAGAAAGAACATTAGCAATGCAGAGTGTGACTGTCACCACCCACATGTGGAGGGGCACACACACGTGCAGAGGGATGTGGAGAGAAGCTCCAGGTAGGGCCCTCCTGTATAGTCCTGTGCTGGATAGAAATAAGGGAGTTTTTACTCTGCATACTTCCAGAAATGTTTTTTTAACCATCAGTATATAGTCACTGTGATTACACAACTGGGTAAATAATAGAAAGCAAATCCTTCCCAGGGCACCTGCATGGCTCAGTTATCAAGCATCTGACTCTTGATTTCAGCTCAGGTCGTGATCTCATGGTTCGTGAGTTCAAGCCCAACATCAGGTTCCTTGCTGACAGTGCAGAGCCTGCTTGGGATTATCTCGTTCTCTGCCCCTCCCCCACTCACATGTGCTGTCTCTCTCAAAATAGATAAATTAAAAAAAAAAAAGTGTGGTGTGGAGGCACCTGAGTGGCTCAGTCGGTTAAGCGTCTGACTTCAGCTCAGGTCTTAATCTCATGGTTCATGGCTTTGACCCTCACATCAGGCTCTGGGCTGATAGCTCAGAGCCTGGAACCTTCTTCGGATTCTGTGTCTCCCTCTCTCTGCCCCTCCCCTACTTGTGTTCTCTCTCTCTCTGTCTCAAAAATAAAACATTAAAAAACAAAATAGATCCTTCCCTCCCCTGAACAGACAGTTGTGTCCGGGGAGACGGAGCCCAGGCCTAGCTTGGCATCGCCCTGCCAGCACTTCAGGTTGTGAGTCTGTAGGCTAAGAGTTAGTGCCCCGTACTCCGGAGGGGCCAGCTGTGCCCACCAGATTGCTGGGTCACACTAGTGGTGAAGCGAGGTGCGAGGAGGGCCAAAACACCATGAGCTGCCCCCAGGGGAGCCTTGATTCCCCCAGTCTCACAGCAGAACAGCCGTCCTATACCCCATCTCCCCAAATGCTGCCCTGGCACGTCTGCCTCCCTGAGCCTGGAGAAGGGCACTCTATTCTCGTTTCTGCGGCACTTGGCAGCCTGTACTGGAAAGAACGCCACCCCAGCCCACCTGAGATGAAGCTGGCAGAGGAGCAGCCAGGATCTGGAGGGCGGATCAGGGAGGGTGAGCTCGGGAGCCCAGGGCTTCCCAGCACCACCAGGCTGGCGGGGTCAGAATGTGCATACCATGCTAGGGCCTCCCACCTGGGTAGCTCTACCGGGGGAGGGAATCTCTTCCAGAGGAAGGGCACCATGAGCCCAGCTCCACTATAAATGGCAGAACTATCCAAGGCCTCCTAGCTGGGGTGGAAACATCTGGAACCATTTACTCCAGAAGGCGGCTCAGATTGGGGGGTGAGGATATACCAGACGCCAAGACCTATTGCCTTTCCCTCCTCGTTCTCCTGCCTTGCCCACCAGCCCCACCAGCCTGGGGCAGCCGCTCTGGCTCTATAGAGGTGGGAGAGCCATTCTAGGGAGGCCCTGTCCTAAGAGTCCCCCAGGTAGGTTCCCACCACTAAGTCCTAAGCAGTGACTGTGCAGGATTAATCCACATTTCATCAAGCCCAAAGCTCACAGGCCCTCTTCTTGCTTCCATGGCAGTTATCTGATGGCAGATTGCCATTTGGGCACAGCTGTGGACTCCTGGCAACAGAGAGACTCCAACTCAAGGTCAGAGGTATACTGACATCAAGATTCTACACGCCACCAGGAGCCCAGAGAGGGTGGGATCGAGGCCACTGCAGACCGTGCCCTGAGAACTGGCCATGGCTTGTGGGCAGCACGTAGAGTCCTAGGTACCCACAATCCACTCTGCCCACATGGCTCCACGAGTACAAGCCCCTGCAAATCTGGCCCACTGCCCAGTAGGCTCCAAACTGACTGCGGAGCCCAGAGAACCCCCAGGTACCCAAGTAGGAGGTGCCTTTCTAAAGCAGGCCGCACCGGACTGAGTCCTACCCCACCTTCATCCCAAAGGGCTCAGCTCACTTCACCCAGGGGGGGCTTCTCATGATATGCAACTGCACTACCCACGACTTTGGGTTTACAAGGGGCTACAGATTCATACACTGAAGGTGCTCTGATCCTAGCAGGGAAGGATGCTCAAAACTCTCCCCTCTTTGTGAATGTCACATAAATGCCCACTTGGGGATGGTGGAAAGGAGGCAATGAGTTGGCCAGATCAGGTGGGACAGGGCACTGCCTCCTGACGAACGTTTGTGGTCTCAGAAACCAAGCGAAGAGTACAGGCCTGCCCCACCGGCTGCACAGCTGCCTTAAAATCCTTCATGACTATATGTGAGGTAGGACAGAGGGGTGTGTTAAGAACCAATGGAGGGGCTGCCTGGGCAGCTCAGTCGGTTAAGTGACTGATTTCGGCTCAAGTCATGATCTCAAGGTTTGTGAGTTCGAGCTCCACATTGGGCTCTGTGCTGAGAGTTCAGAGCCTGAAGCCTGATTTAGAGTCTGTGTCTCTCTCTCTCTCTTTCTGCCCCTTTCCTGCTCCCCCTCTGTCTCTTTCTCTCAAAAAACAAACAAATGTCAAAAAAAAAAAAAAAAAAAAAAAAAAGAACCGAGGGACAGAGAACCTGGAACTGAGCTCTAATTGGAATTTCTGGAGAGGCTCAAGCCAAGGCCTCCCAGAGGCCTCAGGAAGTAAATAACTAGAATCAACACAGTGTAAGAACCCAGCAAGGGGTGGTGGACAGAATGCCAGACGCAGACCCCCAACTTCCCAGCTGTGTGATCGTGGGCAAGCCTTAAACTCCCCATCTTTGAAATGGGGAGCAGCCCTAACATCTACCTGGGACCTGCACGTGCCTGTAAACGGCAAACCACATTATGGGTTCCGGATGGGGGCTGCTGCTCAGATGTTTAAACAGCCTTGATGTGGGCTCAGAGCATTTGGAGCCGAACTCACCTCCATGGGGACGAGCGCTCCGAGGGCTCCAACAGCCCCACCGGCTCCTTGCAGAACTGGGAAACCAGAACTGCTCCCCACAGTGACAGGCCAGAGCCAAGAAATTCCTTGCCGGAGCAAAATGGTGCCAGCTGCGCACTGTTGCCCAGAGCAACTCCCAACAACCTAACATGGGACAGGAAGCGTCCTCCAGAAAGCACAGCCATGGGGTAGCTGGACACGGGCAGCCTACGACTGCTGCCCACATACTGCAGTAGCATGAATCGAACTGTCTCAGAAAAGCCCAACAGTCTCATGTGCCCACAGCCCACTCAGGAGTGCCTGGTTCTCACCCAGAGTCACCAAGTGTCATGGTGTCCCTAAAAACTCTCCTCTGGTTTTCCCAGGAATCGGGGACAGAAAATAGCTCAGGTGTCTGCTGTCAGAGGGCCAGGAGACCTTCTGGGGGAATCGGCCCCCAAACAGATGCCCCAGCACCTCCAAGGGTGGGGGAGCAGCTGCTACGAAGGGGCCAGGGAGAGCCTCTCAGGTAGAGGAGCTCTTAAGGGGAGCCACTAGGCCTGAGCAGACCTGGCCGGGGCACTCTAGCAGCACAGAGGGTGATCTAGAAGCAGTGGGAAGCACTGCTGCCCCGTGAATACCTACCACGCGCCATGCACTGGGCAGGGAGCTGAGGACACCCAGTTGTGTACAGGGTATTCCAAGCCACGCGAGGCCTCTGATCTATAATGGGGTGGCTCAGGAAGGAGACACTGAGTAGCTCTGGCACAGAGGAAAGGACAAAAGCAAAAACTCACTGAAATCTCTCTGCAGAGCCCGTCAACCTCATGCACCCAAGGCCCCCTCAGGACTTGGCTCCTGATGCCACCTGAGACCTCCCACTGCCTCCCCAGTCCTGCCAGTCACAGATCCCTCCCCCCAATGCCAAGCCTGCTCCTCACTCAAAAACCCCAGGGACCTCTCCCCAGCATCTGCTGCCCCCTCAACTGCTCTGCATCACTCTGCCTCCTGACCACCCTCTTTGGGAGACTCTGCTTTCCTCCACTGGTTCTGCCCCCCTCCGCCCTGCCATGATGGGAGGGGGCTCCCACCCCTCACACTAACTGCTTTGTGGACCTTTCCCTTCATGGCCCCTCAATCCCAGGGACCCAGGATATGGCCTGAGACCTTCTCAAGCCCCAGGAATGGCCCCTCTACCCACAGCATCACCTTCCAACTCTATTCCTTCTCCAAAACCCATCCCCTGGGCCTGAACCCTGCCCTATTGGATGCCCAGCTCTCACTCAGACATGCAGTGTAGGCGGACTATCACCCAGACACTCAGCAGTGCTGAGATCCACCCACACAGGCACTCAGCATTGCTGTCCTCTCAGATGTACCTTCACTCTGCAAACCATGGGACAGTCCCACCACTGCCAGCCACGCTGCATCTTTGGGACCATGGGCCAGAGTATGGCATTCAAGGTCCTCCCCAGTGGATACCTACTGGTGCACCCCTCAAACAGCAGGTCCAGGCTCCTGATCCATCAGAGGTGAGGCTGGACCCTCCCAGGGTCAGCTAGAGATCCTCTCCCCACAATGTGAAGATTTATGTGGTACAAAATAATTTAAAAAATAAATAAATGAAGTCTTATAGGGCACAAACCATGTTTCTAGCACTCTATTATAATCCTCATGTGGATTCCCAACAGTTCTTCACAAACCCCATAAAGTACTATTACCACCCCATTTACAGATAGGAAACAGCCTATGCCACTAACCTTCCCATCTCTCCTGACCCACACTCAGAGGCGCCTTTCTGCCCAGCACTCCTTTGCACCTGCCAAACTTCCCCTAGTCAACTGTGCAGATGGTGCCCAATCTCCAATCCAGGCCTGGCCCAGAAGAGAGGGCCCTAACCCTGAAGGAGAGGAAGGAGAGGTGTGGTCTCCAAGTACAAGGTAAACCCCATATTTGCTTTGTTCTAGAAGCTCTGTCTGAAATGGTATCTGGGACAAACCCCAGGGCTCACTGTAGAGAAAGGAACCACTTAAGTGGCTGGCCTCTGCCACCTGGTGGTGGTGTAGGGTAGTGCAGGCCTTGACTGATGGGGCTCATCTTGCCCACAGACCAGACTCCAGAACCAAGACTTGGCAGCACCAGCCAGCATCATCATGAACATAGTGCCCGTTTTCTGTTTTCTGCCAGGCACTCTCTAAGTTCTTCATACAGACCAACTCGTAACCCTCCCAACGGACCTTTGAGAGCAGCCCTAACACTGCCCCAAGGTGCTCAGAGGAGTCAAGTGACCTCTCCAACGTCACACAACTAGCATCGCTGAGGCTGGCTGCGGAGCCCACCACCACTATGTGTGCTTCTCAAGACCAGGAGCCTCTCTCCCTTCTTAGGAGGTCTGTTTGCTAGGGTTACCTCAAGAAAGTGCTGTCCTCATCATCTGAGAATGAGCTAGAAAGGGCTTAAAGGAAAGGTCTGAATGCCAAGCCTCACATCTTTGTTCAGATGCATCTGTCCTGTTTTCAGGTGTGAATTCTAGAAGTGGCCCATGGACTTTAAGCCCAGTCCTAAGTCAACAACCATGGGTCTTCAAACAACTCCAGCTCCACCCCTCCCTGGTCTCAGCCCCAGGCCCCCAGGCCCCCCTCTGTGTGCTCCTTGCACAGGGGCCATCCTGTGGCGCCTCACCAGCTTCCTTCCCTGGCCACATCCCCACCACTGAGGTGACTCATGGCCCTGCCCAGTCACACTGCTCTCAAGACAGCTCCATACGCCAGTACCTTCAGCGGGCACCTCCTAATCACACCGGAGTCAGCTCCTGCTCCAATTCCCAGCTGCAGCCTAACGCCAGCCCACAGTGAGGGCCTCCTGCTCTGCCTCCCAAGGGCTACAATTAAATCAGGGACACAACTGCAGGGCCTGTGTCCTGGCCTCTAGCCTAAGTTGACCCTCCACATGGCTCATGGCTCCATATCTGTGGAGGACATCACGAGGCCAAAAGTGGCCAAGGTCTCCAGACACTGACCTCTTTTGAGAGATCTGTCCCCTTCACCTGGAGGCAAATAGCGTGGGCAGCCCCTGAGTAGTGGCACCTGAGCAGAGCCCCGCCAGAGAGCCACTAAGAGCTCCTCACCCGGCCCTGCAGTGCACAAGACACTGTCAGCTCGTGAGCAGGCACCAAAGGGCTTGGGGACACCAGGCAGTGCCATGATCCGCCAATGTCCCAATTGGGCATGGCCACAACACAGACTACTCGCCCCTGGCGATGCCAGCAGGCCCGGGACTTCTCCGCACTGACCAGGGCCACCCTCAGGCCCATTTAAGCAGCACGGCAATGAGCCCGACGCCTGGCTCCACACCGTCCCGCCGTGGCTGCTCACGGACACTCACGCTGATAGTGCTGCAAGAGCCGGTGCGTCCGCACGTCCCACACCTTCACTGTGTTGTCCATACCGGCGGCAGCAATGCACGTGCCGCTGGGGTGGAAGTCCACGTAGGTGACAAAGCTGGAAAGACAGGGGCCACCGCATGCTATAGGAGGGCTGTCTTGGCTCAGAACAGACCTGAAAACATCTGGCACTTTCCCACCCCTGCGTGCCTGCTCAGGCTGTCCTCTCAACCCAGAATACCTCTCTTCTGCCCTGTTTCTTTACCAGATGGCTAAGGAATAGCAAGGAAAGGGTGAGAACAGTGGCTAGCAGTAAGCAGAGGTAGCCTCGCCAGGGAGCAAATCCCAACATCTACTTCTAAATACAAGTAGATAAAATGGTCTTCAGCCCAAATGTGAGCCGATGGCTCAGTGGTTTTCAGAGGTGGAGCTGGTGCCCTCATCAGAGCAGGAGGCAGGGCAAGCCCTGCCAGCTGAGGCCCAGTCCCAAAGGGCCAACAGTGCCCCAGGGTCGCTGGTTCACCCATCTCCAGGAGACAGGCCAAGGGCCCTCAATACACCCACACCTACCAGCCAGGGTGGTATCACCGCCAGCTCTCAGGAGGAGCCTGTCTTCGGGGCCCCAAGCCCAACTGAGGAGGGCAGACGCTGGGCTTCGCTGAGCCCAGAGCAGGCAAGTCCCTCTCCTGGTGACGTGGCACCAGATGAACAGCCTCCAAGAACTTACAAGAACCTGACAAGCTTTTTCCTTCAGAAAGCCATCACCATAGGTAACATACTAACATAATTTAGGGGGGTCCAGGGCCAGGGTCACTTGCTTTCAGATAGACATGTCACAATTCGGAGAACTGGAGAGGCCCCAAGAGCTACACGCCTTGAAGCTAAGCACCCCTGTTGTTTGTGGGGATGAGGGTGAGGCTGAACCTCCCATTCACATAGCAAAAGCTTCAGAGACAGAGCGTAGCAGAGGCGTGGCTCCGCATGAGGCTGCTGGGGCCCCTGAAGTGCCAGAGGGGGACAGGGTCTGGTGACTTACCCGCCATGCTCACAGTAAGAGTGGACACACTCCCGGGTAGTCTTATCCCACAGTTTGACTGTCTTGTCGTCACTGGCAGACACAATGAGCCGCCCGTCGGGAGAGAACCTGAACCAGGGAGGGCACAAGTCACACCACCATCATGGGTGCTGCACCCTGTCATCCACAGCCATCTTTCTGTACCGCCCACCACCCAATCTCAGAACTCACCAAAGCTACACACCCTGCCCAGACCCTGAGTGATCCTGGCAAGTGGCTTTCCCTCTGTGAGATGGGTAAGAACGGCGCCTAACTCATGGGGAGCAGGGAGCAGCGTCGGGCGCACAAGGCCCCCCGCACTGCGCGTGGTGACGTCTGATGCTTTCAGCATGAAGGTGGTCCAAAGCCCACCATCAGCACTGTTATCCTGTTCCCAGGTCCCCTGAGTCTCCAGACTTCCTCACACAGACACAAAAGGGAGAGCCAGCCTCCAGACCAGCCCCCTCAGAAGTCTGGGCCCCCATCTGACAGCTCAAGCAAAATCAACTTCTGAGAGTCACACTCTGGTTCAAACACTAACTCTGCCACTAACCCCACAAGATACTGCACTCTCCTGAGCCTCAGCGTCCTCATCTGCATAATGAGAATGACACCACTAAGCTTGCAGAACTGCCATGAAGAGTGACAAGAAAACGTATAGTGGCAGCCGTGACATCATCTTGTTGCTATTGCTCATAAACAGCCCCTGCTGACTTGCTTTGGGCCTGATCAACACAGATGTCAGGGGTGGTCAATCATGGCTGGCAAGGGACTAACTTACTTGTCACCTATGAGCTTGAAGCTTTTCAACAATTTACAATGTAACAACTTCTTCGTTCCCACTTCACAGATGAGGAAGCTGAGACTCAGGAATATGAAAGAGTAGTGAAAGAGTTTGCCCAAGGTCAGGACACTGGCACCTGGTGCCATCTCTGTGCCTCTCAAGCCCAGGTCTCGACAGGACAGCGCTCACCTGGCACAGCGGACCCAGTTGATGTGCTGGCTGAGGGAGAACAGGAATTTCTGGCGATGAGTCGACCACACCTTAACTGTCTTGTCGTCGGAGGCTGTCACGAAAGACTGGCCATCACTGCAGAAGTGGACGCTCCTCACTGTGGCCGTGTGTGCCCGAAACACAGTGGACTCGCCTTTGCTGCCGGGGGGCGGGGGGTGCTCCGACTCAGGAAACCCATAACAGCGACACAAGGGCCCAGGAGCACATCAAAGCTCTTCCCACCCTCAGGAGCCCCTCCAAGCTGACGCAGGCCTGAGCACCCCAGTGCCCCACAGGTTGCCTGTGTGTGAACAGCGTCAAGAGGGGACCCCTTCCAGATGGCTGAATCCCTCTCCCAACACCAGGTGGAGGGCCCCACCCTAGCTGGATCCCCAGCTTCTGATGGCACTTCTTTAGAAGTAGGGCAGATGTCCCACTATGACAAGGCCAGAGCCAGGATGGGGACCTGAGTGTGGACAGCTCTGGCACCAGGGCCCCAGGCTCAGATGAGCCCTTCAACGTCTGTAACTCACACGTTGGGTATCCAAATCCGGACAGTTTTGTCTCGGGAGCCTGAGGCAAGAAGGTGTCCCGAAGGGGAGAAGTTCACAGAGGTGACGGCGTCCTTGTGGCCCGCAAAGCGGTAGGCGCGTGACTGGGGTTTCATGTGCCAGATCATGAGGCATGAGTCCATGGAGCCACTGGCTGAGAAAGTAGGGATGCTGTGACCCTCAGGTCCAGTGGGCCTTGAGCCTCTAGCAAGGCGAAGGGGTAAGGAGACAGGCGACAGGCCACACCTCCAGTGACCGCTGAGCTGGGGTTTGGAGAATCTACAAGTTGTCAGCTCTCTGAGCAGCAGGCCCACATGGGAGCCAGACCAAGAGGTGCCCTTCACATGCCAGCCCCAGGCGGCAACCCCGCAGGGCCCCGCACAGTCACACCCTAAGGGCCTTAGAGAGCAAGACCTCCCCATACAGGGGAGTCAGTCCAACCCAATGGGCCTTTTACCATTGAGAGGGCCCACATCAATCAGAAGCCTAGGGATTCCCAAGGCAGATCAAATGACTTCAGTGTGCTCTTAGTCTACACTGACCACAAGCCCAACAGCTTCTGACAGGGGACCTTGACCATAAGATAAAGGGAGAGCCTTGTCCACAGAAACAAGAAAGTTGCAGCCGTGACAGCTATGTATGAGCCCCCAAGTGGCCAAAAAGCAGGGGTACCCAGCTGCTGTGCAAGGGCAGTGGTATGACGGGCATACCCGGCTCTGCTCCACACCAGATGCTCCCATATTACTATGGACAACAGAATGGAAGACCCAAGGAAAAGGAGCCACTATTTAGGGTCACTCCACAAGCCAGACCTAAGAGGTGGCTGGAATATATGCAGTGAAAATCCCAGAACCTGGTCCCATCCTCAAAGGCGACGTGACCTTGGCAAGGCCCCCAACCTCAGAGTCTCACACACTGCATGCAGAATGGAGCACCTGACAGCTGGCCAGCTGACGTGAGATGCAGGTCTAGATGAAGCACCTGCATCCTCACTGCGCCCTGCTTCCCCCACACCACACCTCCCAGCCTTCTCAGCTCATAACCTAGTGCCTAGGAAAAGATGGCTCCTCTTACCGAGCTGCTTCGTGTTGAGACTGAAGTCCACACAGGTAACTGCATCTCGGTGGCCCTTAAAATGCCTCTCCAGCGAGGGGTCCTCCTGTGAAGAGCCAGGGTCAAATGAGTGAAAACTTGGATGAGGATGGAGCTTGGCCTCGGGGCCAAGACTTTTCCTATAACACCTAGGAGGGTTTAAAAAATGCCCAAGGCATGATCTTGGATACAGAAAATCCTAGGGAATCTACTAAAAAAACTATACAAATAAAAGCAATATACAAATATCTATTCTACACGCCAGCAATGAACAATCTGAAAAATGACAGCAATTCTATTTATGACGCATGAAAAAGAATAAATACTTTGAAATAATTTAACAAGAGGGGTGCCTGGCTGGCTCAGTCGGTACAGCATATGACTCTTGGTCTCAGGGCTGTAAATTTAAGCCCCATGTTGGACGAAGAGCACTTAAAAAAAAAAATCTAGAGGGGCGCCTGGGTGGCTCAGTCAGTTAAGCATCTGACTTCAGCTCAGGTCATGATCTCACAGTTCGTGGGATCAAGCCCTGCAATGGGCTCTGTGCTGACAGCTCAGAGCCTGGAGCCTGCTTCAGATTCTGTGTCTCCCTGTCTCTCTCTGCCCTTCCCCCACTCATGCTCTGTTTCTCTCTGTCTCAGTAAAGAATAAAAACATTTTTAAAAATCTAGAAAGAAAAGGGGGAGAGGAAAGAGGGAAGAAGGGAGGAAAGAGAAACAAAGAAAGAAACAAAGAGAATTAGCAAGAGAAGTAAAGGCTTATACAGTGAAAACTATAAAACATCATTGAAAGAAATATTAAAAGACCTTGATAAATCAAAAAATATCCATGCTCACGGTTTGGAAAACAATTTTGTTAAAATGCAATACTTCCTAAATTGATCTACAGATTCAAATGGTCCCTATTAAAATCTCAGGTGCCTCCTTTTGCAGAAATTGACAAGCTGATCTTAAAATTCATATGAAAGTATAAAACAACCAGAACCGACAAAAGAATCTTAACCAAAAAATGAAAAAAGTCACTATAGAAAAATATTTCAGGGGGCGCCTGGGTGGCTCAATCGATTAAGTGTCTGACTTCAGCTCAGGTCATGATCTCACGGTTCATGAGCTCGAGTCCTGAGTCAGGCTCTGTGCTGACAGCTAGCTCAGAGCCTGGAGCCTGCTTCAAATTCTGTGTCTCCCTCTCTCTCTGCCCTCCCCTGCTTGCACTGTCTCTGTCTCTCTCAAAAATAAAATAAACATTAAAAAAAATTTAAAGAAAAAATTTCACTATTCCTCGAAAAGTTACAGTTATCAAATTCTACGTAAAAACCCCAAAGAAATGAAAGCTGTTCACACAAAAACTTGCATGCAAGTGATCATAGCAGTATTATTTATGATTGCCAAAAAGTGGACAAACCTAAAGGTCCATCAAGAGATGAATAGGTAAAAAAGGGGCATCTCGGTGACTCAGGTGGTTGGACATCTGACTTTAGCTAAGGTAATGATCTTACAGTTTGTGAGTTCAAGCCCCATATCAGGCTCTAGCTGACAGCTCAGAGTCTGGAGCCTGCTTTGGATTCTGTGCCTCCCTCTGTCTCTCTAGCCCTCCCCCTTTTACACTCTGTCTCTCTCTTAAAAAGAAATAAACATTAAAAAAAGAGAGAGAGATGAATGCATAAACAAAATGTGGTCTCTCCATACAGTGGAATATTATTTAGCTGTAAAAGGAATGGAAAAAAAAGTGACACATGCCACAACATGGATGAACCTGGAAAACATAATGTTAAGTGAAAAAAGCCAGGTACAAAAGGACACATTTTGTCGGATTCCATTTATATGAAATGCCCAGAATAGGCAAATCTATAGAGAATGAAGTTAGATTGGTGAGGAGAAGGGGAATGACTGTTTAACGGGTACAGGCTTCTCTTTGGGGTGACGAAAATATTCTGGAATCAGTAACAATTATTGGACAACACTGTGAATGTACTAAATACCAATAATTTTACATTTTAAAAGAGTATATTTTATGGCGCGTGAATAATATTTCGATAAAGCTATTTTTCTAAAAGAACCAAAGAGAGAAAATGGGAGTCTTTCAGCAACCCCAGTCTCAGGATTCAGTCCCAATGTGAACCCAAGGACCACTGCCACCATCTCCACTCTGCTGATTGTCAAGAAAACCGTAGTTTAGGACACTACTCAGGAAGGCATGGAGATAATACTCCAGAGACTCTCTCCACTCAACAGCAGCTTGTCTTAGAATCTGAAGAATTCCAATCTTGCCATGCAAACAATCTCCTCCTATCCCGAATATCAGGAACATCAAAAAAGCATTTCAGGCACACCCGGGAAGCCAGCAAAAGCTCCTCTTGGGGGGAAAATGTCCTTGGGGAAGAGCAAGGCCATGGCCACCTCCACAGAGCTGTAACCGGAATAAAGACCCTGTGCCTAGCTCCACCCACAGCACACCTGCTGGAGTCCTTTTCAACAAGAAAGGGAGAGAGCTGGGGGAGGGCCCCCAACAGAACAGCAACTGCCTCACCTGAACCTCTAGGGAGAACAAGGGTAAGATAATGCTCACCTCTAGGCTCAGTGAGAAGAAGCAAGTTCAGATGCACCTCTGTGACCAGAGGGCCTCTGAAATCTAACACTCTTCTCACCTCATACCACCAGCCTCTGTGGTCCCTCATCTCCCCCAAAGGTGGTTTATATATGGAAGGAAGAGGGGAGGGACTTACGGAAGGGAACTAGGTTAGGGGTCAAAAAGCCTGGATCCTAAGCCTGGGCCCTCTGCTCAACTCCCCACACGCCTAAGGGTACCACCCAGTCTTCCTCTCAACCCAGCCCAAAGGCCAGACATGTTTAAACAATTCCTCAAAAAAAGGGGTTTAGGAGTGCTTCCCTCTGGAGGAACTAGAGACTCAGGGCCCCAGAACCAGATCATGGTGCACAACTGGGTTGCCCCTTCCGATCAAGGTGTACGCTAAACAAGCCCCTACCCAACCATCCACTGCTCAGGATGGCGAGACTGAGCCCAAGGGAGGCCCTGAGGTGACCCCACGTTCGACCTCCAGTTGGAACATACAGGTACCAGTATCTCCTTCGCTAGGATGCAAATCCTGGGAGCAAGGACTGGTTGGTCGGCCCCGGGAGTCCGCAAAGGGTCTGGCACTCAATAAAGTACTCACTACGTGTCCCCACCCAGCGTCCCTTGCACAGACGGTAAACTGTGGCCGGAGGGAACTGGCTCGGAACCCGGCTTCCCTTTCTAAGCCATCGCCCTTGCCAGGAGCCCACAGTCCGGGCGGGCAGAAACTTACCAGGCAAGGCGCAGCCATGGCGGGCCGGGAGTGCCCAAGGCGCCGGACGAGGCAGCGTCGGCCGTTGCAGCAGGTTCAGTTTCCGCGCCCCCAACCGCCGCCAATAGCAACGCGGGTCGTGTTGCCACGCCCCGCCCACGACGATTAAAGGAGACGCAGCGCCTCGGCTTCTGGTCCCCGGCCGGAAGCAGAGCTGTGTGGCTGGTTCCACGGTCTCCGCGCGCAGCGCCTATAGGTCAGGCAGCTCACGCCGCCGTCGCCAAAGACCTCTGTCCACCGTCACTCATCCCCTGGGAAGTTAAAAAACCCAGGATGTGGCGTTCACTCCACCGGCCCATAGGCCGGTCCACGAGACGCCGAGCAGAGCCTTCTGGGATATGCAGTTTCAAGACGGCCGCCGCCTTCTGTCGGCCGGAATGTAGAACTACTTTTCCCAAGATACCTTGAGGGTAGGCCGGGATTAACTGCTTGTAGCAAGGATCCCGGAAATGGGAGACACGTGGGTCTTGTAGCCTTGTTCTCTTAAAGGGCCCTTGAGGCCAGGTGTTCTCCTAATACCTTAAGAGCCAATTAGTCGCTCCTCAGAGATTCTTTAAATGGTTCGCTCCTCTCAAAACAAGTGTTGATTTAGGGGCGCCTGGGTGGCTCAGTCGGTTAAGTGTCTGACTTTGGCTCAGATAGGATCACACGATTGGTGGCTTCTAGCCCCACCTTAGGCTCTGTGCTGTCTGCGGTGAGTCTACTTCAGATACTCTGTACTCCTTTCTCTGTCCTTCCCCCGCTCACGAGCTCTCTCCCTCTTTCAGAAATACACATTAAGAAAAGCAAACAAGTGTCCATTTAGAACACCAATCACTCAGAATCACACTCATGGGTGAAGATACCTAGATTCTATTCTGTTATTGCTGCTTCCTTGTGTGACCTGTGACCTGGGGAGGGGAATACCTCTGCTCCAGGCTACAGTTTATCCATTTATAATTGGAGGGAGTGTGATGCACCCTGGCCCTCTCCGGAGTCCTCAGCCCTGAGAAGGGGTTAGAAATAACATCTTTAAAAGAAAGGGAGACATTTCTAGATATGTCTCTTGAGGCAAGGGAAACAAAAGCAAGTTAAAAAGTTTCTACGCAGTAAAGAATATAATCAACAAAGCTGAAAGACAACCTCCTGAATGGGAGAAGGTATTTGTAAATGACATATCTGAGAAAAGAGTTGTTATCCAAAATGTGTAAAGAGCTTATACAACTCAACACCAAAAAGTTGAATAATCCAATTAAAAATGGGCGGGGGTTCCTGGGTGGCTCAGTCAGTTGAACGATAAACTTTGGCTCAGGTCATGATCTCATGGGTTCATGGGTTCAAGACCCATATCCAGCTTTTCATTGATCGCATGGAATCTGCTTTGGATTCTCTATCTCCCTTTCTCTCTGCCCCTCTCCACTTGTGTGCGTGCTCACGCTCTTTCTCTCAAAAAAAAGTAAACATTAAAAAAAATGGGTGGTGGGGCGCCTGGGTGGCTCAGTAGGTTAAGCGTCTGGCTTCGGCTCAGGTCATGATCTCATGGTTCGTGGGTTCGAGCCCCACGTCAGGCTCTGTGCTGACGGCTAGCTCAGAGCCTGGAGCCTGTTTCAGATTCTGTATCTCCTTCTCTCTCTGACCCTCCCCTGCTGGCGCTGTCTCTATCTGTCTCTCAAAAAAAAATTAATAAATAAATAACATTTTTAAAAATTTTTTTAAAAATTTAAAAATGGGTGGAAAGGGGCGCCCAGGTGGCTCAGTCTGTTAAGCATCTGATTTCAGCTCAGGTCATGATCTCACTGTTCATGAGTTTGAGCCCTGCATCAGGCTGCGTGCTGACAGCTCAGAGCCTGAAACATACTTTGGATGCTGTGTCTCCCTCTCTTTCTGCCCCTCCCCCACTTTTTCTCTCTCTCTTTCTCTCTCTCTCTCTCTCTCTCTGTCTCTCTCTCTCTCTCCCAAAAATAAATAAACATTAAAAAAATAATTTGGGGGCACCTGGGTGGCTCAGTTGGTTAAGCAAACTTTTTAAGTGGGTGGAAGACATGAACAGTTTACCAGAGAAGAGATCGATCGAGATGGCCAACAGACACATGAAAAGATGCTCAACATCACTTATCAATAGGGGAAATGCAAATTAAAGCCATAATGAGATATCACCTCAGACCTGTCATAACGGCTAAAATCAAAAACACAAGAAACAACAAGTGTTGGCAAGGATGTGGAGTGCACCCTTATGCACTGTTGATGGGAATGCAAACTGGTGCACTCACTGTGGAGAATAGTAGAAGTTTCCTCAAAAAATTAAAAATAGAACTACCATATTTTTATTTACCTAAAGAATATGAAAACACTAATTTGAAAAGACATATGCCCCTCTCCATTTTAGTGCAGCATTATATACAATAGCCAAATTATGGAAGCAGCCCAAGTGTCCATCAATAGATGAATGGATAAAGATGTGGCATATTTATACAATGGAATGTTGCCTTGCCACAAAAAAGAATGAAGTCAGAGTGCCTGGGTGGCTCAGTCGATTGAGCATCCGGCTTCAGCTCAGATCATGATCTCGTGGTTCATGGGTTCGAGCCCCGCGTTGGGCTCTGTGCTGACAGCTAGCTCAGAGCCTGGAGCCTGCTTCAGATTCTGGGTCTCCCTCTGTCTCTGACCCTCCCCTGCTCGTGCTGTCTCTCTCTGTCTCTCAAAAATAAATAAAATATAAAAAAAAAAAGAATGAAATCTTGCCATTTACAGCAACATCAGTGGATCTAGAGAGTATAATGCTAAGTGAAATAAGTCACAGAGAAAGATAAATACCATATGATTTCACTCATGGAATTAAAGAAACAAAACAAGAACAAAGGAAAAAAGAGACAAACTAGTGGTTAACAGCCAGGAGGTGCGTAGGGGAATGGGTGAAATAGGTAAAGGGATACACTTATCACGATGAGCACTGAGAAATGTATAGAATTGTTGAATCACTATATCATACACCTGAAACTAATATAACACTGTTAACTACACTAGAATTAAAATTAAAAAATAGGAAAGAGACTTTCTAGGGGTCTGGCCACTAGAGGCCATCCCTGCTCGCTTTATGGTGTCGTAAAGTCCAGGCTGTCCTTGTCTAGCCTTTCTACCCTGTCTCACTCCGGGCATCTTCCCAACCTGGAACTGACCTGGACTGGATATTTTGCAATATTCAGGAACCTTCTGTCACCTCTCCTGGACAGGCCAGTTGGCCAGACTCCAACACTGATTAGGATCTGGCCAGGCCCTGAGGTTTCTTACTACTTCCTGAGAACTAAGATGGTGTCTACGTGGACCTCCAAACCAGACCGAATGCAGTAAAAGGCACCTGTAGATAGCCAGCATGCAGAGGAGTGGGTGTCTCCTTTGGACCTGGAAAGTCTGGGGCCGCAAGGAAGAAACAGAAGCACATTTAATCTCATCTTCACTGTGATTTGGCATAGAATTGGTTTCTTAACATTACAAATGTTCAGGCTCATTTAACTTAGACACTGAAATTCTCCTTAAAACATTTATTGTGGGGCGCCTGGGTGGCTGAGTCAGTGAAGCATCCAACTTCAGCTCAGGTCAGATCTCACAGTTCGTGGTTTTGAGCCCTACATCAGGCTCTCTGCTGTCAGTGCGAAGGCCACTTCAGATCTTCTGTCCCTCTTTCTGCCCCAACTATGCACGTGGTGTGCACACTCTCTCTCAAACATAGATAAACATTTTTAAAAATACAAGTATTGTATCATTCATATACCTGGAAGTTGTTCAACGCTGTTCAAAGGATAATTTTAAAGTCTTCCCACCAACATTCACCTTATTCAGCTATTTGATTGCCTGCTGTGCAAACACTTAAGGTGAAAAAATTAAGAAAAAAAATTAAATACAGAAAAATCTATCCATTAAACTTAGAGTTCTTAGATCGTTGTTATTGATAGTATTTTTTGTTCTTGTTTTGATGTTTTGTTTGTATAATTTTAGCTGTGGAACATGCCCAGTCTATAAAAGCTCACAATCTACAAAACTGAATTTAGAAAACCCTTTTGTAAGATGATTTTTCAAATGTCATGCTTGCTCAAAGTAACAGGCACTCTAAGAGTTCGCTCATTCTCCCCAGTGTTTCCAGATCCCACTATTTTCTATTCTTACCCATCAGAAGAGGAGCTGGGGTGCCCCACCCACTCTGGCTCATTTATTCTCCCCAAAATTGCAACACCACACAGACAAGCCAGGATCCACCACTGCCACAACCTGCGTAAACCAAGATTGGTGCCTCTGCTTTCTGACCAAATATCCCCCACTGTGTGCCACCTCCATCAGATTGGACTCCATTTCTAAGTCCCTCATGTTGGGGGTGAGCTTGTTCACTGTTGCAGAGCCAACATTGTTGGCCTCAACACTGGGGGGACCTTCATATTGAGAGGGACTAGAAGAGAGCTTCTTTTTCAAGCTCCTTGTGGCAGGAATGTTTCTATCCTGTTATAAAGCCCATGGGTAGGCACCCTGCAAGAGATTATCCCCCTGTCATCACTCCCAGACCCCCAGCCCAAGAGTCAACACCTCAGGGTGGGGCAGAGAAAGCAGAAGGAAAGGCAGGATCACACCCAGCCACATAGCTCAGTCCAACCTGTGCCTGGAAAATCCCATCAGTTCTGTCACTCAGCCCTGCAGTGTGGCCTGGGCTTGAAACACTGAGCAGGCAGCTCAGGGCTTGTCCCAAGGTCAGGCATATCTTGGGATGCGCCCAGGCCCTCCCACCTCTAAACTGGGTAATCTAGCAGGAGTTACACCACCTTCTCTGAGCCTCCACTCCTTCATTGTAAAATAATCATAACATCCCTGCCACAATGGGGGAGGAAGGATTCGATGAGCTATTCATGAATGTCAGAGCTTGATTCTGAGCTGCCACTTTATACATTTGACTTTTTACTATGCCCTCAGTCTCATCACATACCTCCTCTGCTCCAACTATCTAGCTGACACCTCTCTGCCTCTGCTCCCACCTCTCTCTCCTGGCTGCCTCTGCTCCAGCCACACTGGACTTCTTGCTGTTCCTTGAATAAGAATGTGCAAGCAGTCTCCCATCTCTGGACTTTTGCATTGGCTATTGTTCCTGTGTCCACTTGGCTCAACCCAGCACACCTCTCAGGACTTTGTTTATATGTCACCTTCTCTTTGTGGCTTCCCCTGGCCACACTACTTAAAATGCCAACCCGTCTGTCATCTGTCTGCTTTATTTTCCACTGGTGGCATTGCCACCTGGCACACTGGACTTGTTGGTTTGTTATCTTCTCCCCTCTTAGAACGTTAGCTCCAGGGAAAGGATGTGACTATATTCCTGCACCCAGCATAGGGTTCAAACAGAGTGGGGTCACAGTAAATATCTGCCAGTTAAATGAATGCATTGTGACAAGATTGCTCACAGAAGGTAATGGGTCTGTGAAGGGCAGGACTTGTTCTCAGCAGGAGAGAAGGGAGAGGGATTAGGGTAACTGGGGAAAGCTTCTCTGTGGGGGCAGGGAAACCTGAACTTCAGAGCACAAATAGGGCATAGGTTGACAGGAGAGAGGACAGGCACAATTCCAGCGCAAGGAACACACAAGGCAAAGGTCTGGTGACAGGATTGAGGGTGGAGTATCTGGAGAGCAGGGACAAAGCAGGTGGGCTCAGAAGTAGGGCCAGATTATGAGGTCACAAATGTTGACAAGAATCATGGGGAACAGTCTCAATGGGTCAGGGGGCTGGCCACATGTCTATCCCTTCCTTGGGCTGAGGTGAACCAGAAGAGACCCCTCACAGTTGAGGGGAGTGACCCCCGCAGGAGGACCTTCCCTCTGAAGTCTCATTGCAGTTCTGGGCCTCAGTCTTACCCACCGTGGAAATGGTGCAGTCCTGCAGGCCAAACTTCGCTAAAGACAAGCAATACCCCAAAGCAGGGAGAGGTTTAAGGGGCTACAGGCCTTCGTCCTTGCTCGGGCCTGCTCCTCCATCCAACAGCATTGGCCACTCTGGTAAGAAGCCCACACTGGTGGGGACACTGGGGAGTCCCTCCAGGTGAGCATCCACCTTGAGCCTGTCCTTCCACATTGCAAATGGTGAATGGCATGGCTAGAGCTGTCATGGGAATTCCTGGGAGCAGTGATGTCAGTGGACCTGGGACCAGTTTCCAGGAGGTGTGAAGATAGAGTCATTATGTCATACCATCCACTCAAGTCAGAGTGTGCTGTGCGCGGAGTCCTTCTACCCACGAGCATGACTAATTCCCTCCCTCCCACAGACCCAAGCAACCCCTTGGGAGATGCTGGCCCTCTCTTTCAGATTGTCCATAGCAAAGAGAAGGGTCCAGGGCAGCCCAGCTGTGACAGAACAAACCCCACAAAACTGAGGCCTCCTGACCTTGGCTCTGCACAGGTGGGCTGGGGGTGCAAATGCTGTAAAAGGTCTGAACTCAAACCTGAGAACCTTCCTGGTAGATAAGGCTGACAGGGCTTCAGAGCAGCAGTATTCAGCCCTGGCTGCCATTTAGAACCTTGGCAGGTAGGGCCAGGCACCAGTGTCTTACAAGAGCCCCAGGTGAGGCCATTGGGCCTAGGCTGCTCTAAACGAGAGTGATCAAAAGAACTTTCTATGATAATGAAAATGTTTTATATCTACACTGTCTGATACAGTAGCCACTGGCTACATGTGACTATTGAACACTTGAAATGTGGCCACTGTCCCTAAAGAACTGGATTTTAAATTGTATTTAATTTTCATTAATTTAAATGTAACAGCCATATGTGCCCAGTGGCCACTATATTGGACAGCACAGCCCCAGACTATGAATTGGCTCTGTGGTCTTAGGCAAGTCACTGAGCGTCTTAGACTTCAGGCTTCTGGTGAGGCCATGGGGAACACAGGCCCAGTCCACAGTAGCCAGGGTAACTCTTTGTCCTGGTGCCCTACTGCCCAGCTGGAGGGGTGGGGGTGGTTGGAGTCACCGGCCCAACTCCAGAGACGTGGGGCAAGATGGAAGGATGCAAGTCACAGTCCCTGGGCCCCTAGCAGGACTCTGCTGGCTGCCCAAAGAACATTTGGAGTGAGAAGCTGGGGCCAGGGGTCCAGAGTCAGAAGACAATCAGATTGCCCACCTCCAGGGAATCCTGAATTGTGGTGCAGTGACCTGGCCTGGAATAGAGTCAGCAATAAAGAACTGACAAACTTAGTTTACCAGTCACTGTACCCCAAATGCCACATGAAGTCTGAGCCCCAACCCCAGGAGTGATGCAGTATTTTGCCCATTTTACTGATAAAGAAACTGAAGCACAAAGTTAGTAGGTGGGGAGCCAGGGTCAGAACTCAAGTCTATTTGCCTATACCCCCAGAACCTTTAATTCTAACACATATTGGAAGAACTAAGAACACTTAAATAGTTCAGGCCCCAGTATAACTTAAAAGGACCTTAAGACTTTAACCCCCAACAAGCAGAGATGGGGCCAAAAGAGTCCCAAGGTGGCCAACTCCACACTAGAAAGTCCTTTGTTGTCTTATATTTTATCTTAGTCAAGTATATTTAGCATCTACTTCTCCTTTAATGTCTTTTTAATATCAAAATAATGTTTTGATGATGGACCAGTTCACTCCAAGTCATGCTGATAGTCAGGAATATGCCCCAGTGTATCCTGTAGTTTCATGCCCCCCCTCCACCATCCAGTAGTGTGAGAAGCAGGACTATAGAGGGGTACCTGGGTGGCTCAGTCGGGTGAAGCATCTGTCTGTAGCTCTGGTCATGATGTCACCGTTCATGGGTTTGAGCCCAGCATCAGACTCTGTGCTGACAGCTCAGAGCCTGGAGCCTGCTTTGAATTCTGTGTCTCCCTCTCTCTCTGTCCCTCCCCCACTCACACTCTGTCTCTCTCTCTCTTTCAAAACAGAAATAAACATTAAAATAAAATAAAATAAAATAAAATAAAAAGCATACTGTAGAAGAGTCTCTCAGCTGGTCATCAAAGGGAGCGAGCCTGCTCAGAGGGCCTGGGGCACAGGGTTTCCAGCATCTAGGATACAGCTGGTTTCAATGCTGATTCCCAGGCCAGCTATAGAGTCTGACTCCATGGGTCTAGGTGATTCTTAAGTGATGGTCCTAGTAACTCACCAAGAAGCCCTGAGCACATCAGGGATTCAGACAGCCCTGCCCTGCGCTGCTTTGCCCTACCCTCAAAGGGAGCTCTCAGACATAGTGTGATGTGCTGGTCAGGGGCCCAAGACTAGACAAATCTCAACTCTGACCCTAACTTGCTCTGTGGTCCCATTTCAGGCCTCAGTGTCCCCATTGTCCAATAAGGACATCTATAGGGAACCTCTAAGGCCCTTCTGGTCTCAATGGGTGGATGAGGTCGGACAGACTTCCTGAGGGAAGTGCCTGGAGGCAAGCCTAGTCAGGCCTCCTTTGTCTCTCCCTCCTCATCTTGTCACACTGGCCTCTCGACTCCAGCCCAGGTCCTCTCAGGGACCCTTGTGCTCACTGTTCCCTCTGGCTGACCTGCCCTTCCCTGAGATCATGGCTTATCTCAT
Source organism: Suricata suricatta (assembly GCF_006229205.1). Classification (NCBI taxonomy): domain Eukaryota; kingdom Metazoa; phylum Chordata; class Mammalia; order Carnivora; family Herpestidae; genus Suricata; species Suricata suricatta. The sequence goes on from NC_043711.1 coordinate 20,239,941, forward strand.
GCATGAACCTTCAGGTCTCAGCCTGAACATTAACCCCTCAGAGACACCTCTTCTGGCCTCGCCCCAGGCACCCTCTCCTGCCTCCATCCTTCACGCTGCTCATGAGCTATTGCTCTCTCGTGCATCTCCCCAGGGAATACGAGCTCTAGTAGAACAACACCCTGCTGGTCACAGGGGCAGTGCTGGGCCCTCATCCTTGGCCTGACACAGGGAAAGATCACCTGAACTTTGACAGTTCAGTCGCCGGACTCACTGGACTCAAAGGACACCAGGAAATCCTTTCAGGGGCCCCAGTGATGCTCAGACTTACGGAAGGGCTTTCTATTGGGTTGGGCACAGGCAATTTAATTCCACAAGCATCTGTGAAGTGCCAGCTGTATGCCTAGCCCTATTCTGCAGGGTCGGGTACATAGCAGCCCCTGTGCCTGGATCATCAGGGAGTCAGATAGGAGTTGTCAAGCAAACTGAGCCCAGTGAGTGTCCTCCAAGGGGTTCCAGCTCAGCATCAGGGGACCCTCTGTGGACAAGATGGGAGGCTTCCAGGAGGAGGCATGTGGGGGCAGGGGTGTCAAGGACAAACAGGTCTTCCACAAAGAAATGGCATCCCAGGCCTGAGAAGGGGAAAGTATGGGATGGAAGAGATACACAGCTCCTCTGGGCTGAAGTGAGCAGTGACAGGCCTGCCTGGTGTGGACTCACCTCCACAGATGGGAGTGACCACTCATCTGTTTCTCTGCTCCTTGGGGACTCGCCCCTCCCATCCCAGCTGCCAGGAGCCAAGAGGTTCATCCAGGTGACAAGGGCCTCCTGTGGTGAGTCATCCTTGGGTCCCAGGTAGGTTCACCCCTACAGATTACTCACATGCCTGGGGCCTGAGCATCGCCTTGTGCAAGGGAGACAGTGAGTTCCAGAGGGGACGGGATTTGTCTTCCAGTCCTCGAGGAGGCGGGGAGGGGGTTGATGTAGATGTGGGATGATTACACTTGTCAGTACTCCCTGGGGCTTGCCATGGGCTCCCTCACCCAAAACCCATCCATGGCTCCCCTCTGGCTGTCAGAATAAGGCCAGGTTCCCCACAGCCCCCCATCTGCTCTGTCCGTGCTCCAGCCTTGCCTCATATCCCACCTCACCTCACGGGCCAGACCTTCCCACCCTTCTGCCTGGTCTACACTATTCCCTCTGCCTGGGACACCCCAGTGTTCAGCCCCTTGGGGCAAATACTACCCTCTACCCTTGGTTCAAATGCCCCCGTCCTCCTCCACAGGTAGAAGGAAAGGCTGCTTGGGGGGGAGGGGGGGGCGGGGCATGAGGCTCAAGCAGCTCAGATTCCCTCAGAGCAGATCCTCCCCTTCTGTGACTACTGGGACTGGGTCCTCTGAGGATCTCTGTGCTTCTGGACAGAGGGTCCCATCAGTTCATTCTGGTCCCCTCTCTAGCACACATGGAATGGACACAGGAGCGGCTAGAACTGTGTGTGCATGTGTCTGCGTGGTGACTGAGAATGCGTCCATGTTTCTGTGGGTATGAGTGTGTCTGTGTGTGCATATGTGTGTGTGTGTGGTTATGGCTGACCATGTGTGTGCCTGGCCATGTCACTGAGTACTTCTGCAAGGCTCCATGAGTATGTGTGCCTGTGTGAGACTCTTTATGTGTATCTTAGTTTTGCTGCATATATTAGTTTAGGTTCTTCCAAAAGTTCACCCTGAGAAAGGATTCATGGGTAATTTATTTGGGAGGTGATTCTGGAAAACAACAGTAGGGAGAGCAGCCAGTGAAAAGTGTTATTAAGCAAGTGACCACTGTGGGTGACTGGGGCCTGATCACGCAGGAGAGCTGTGGGGCACAATACAGAATGTGCCTTGGGGCCCTCCCACCTGAGGATAATGGAGACAAGAAGTTTATCCCCATATTCCCGACAGCCATGGTGGAGGCCTGGCACCTCCGGGCTCTCCTCCACCAGGCGTAGGGACTTCTGGGGGAAGAAAGCCCTCTGCACAGGGCCTGGAGTACCAGCAAGGGAGTTAGCCTTGTGTGCATGAAAGTGGTGAGTGGGAGGGGACTAGGAAGGGCACCAACACGAGCTGCTACACCCTGTGTGTGCTGGTGCCCTATTATGCCACATGGACACAGGAACTCCGGTGACCTCTCTTGTGCAATCTTCTGCTTGTCCAGGGAAGGTCAGCACTGTATCAGGCAAGTGCTGGCCTTGCCCTCCTTCCCTCTCTCAACCAGGCTGGCTCAGGATTTGCCAGATCATGCCAGGCCTGTGTCATATTTGGCCAAACAGACCTGCACCTGCTTTGGGCAGTGGCAGTTTTGCCCTTGAGCCAGGGTAAAGGCAGGAGATCAAGCGGGTTGGGGGCAGGGAACTGAAGAAGGCCCTATTGCAGAACACTAGAACTCAGACTTCATCTGCCTGAAACTTGCTGCCCACAGGAGCCTGGACAGTAGCAGGAAAGGGCACAAAGACCACACAGGGGGAACTTAGCCTCCATCTTATGGGCAGTACGGGAGCTCTAGAGGCTTGGTGTGCCAGCAAGGGGTACAGTCAGCCTTCCCCTTCAGGACGACCACTCTGTGAGACTGGAAACTTGAGCACTCAGAGGAGGTACTTAACTGGGCAGATTGGGCAAAGCCCTAAGTGTGACAGGTAACCAGCCCTGGGGAGAGGTGGTGGCCAGTTACTGTCTCAGCAAAGTATAGGAATCCAGGACTTCTGGGGCAGAGTTGGGGGTCAAAGACCCATGGAATGGGAAAGAGGAAATGCCAGGTCTCACTGGCTTGGTCTGACGGCCATTGGCAAGGAGCTGGGGTAAGACAGGAGTCTGAGTGTCCGGGGGAGTTGTGCTTGGCAAAGAGAGAGCATGGAGGTCCCAGCAGGACAGCCCCCTTCGAAAAAGGGACAGGTTTGAGAACAAAGCAGCCTGGGTCATTTGGACCTGAGGAGCAGGAGGAAGAAAGGGTCCCTTCCTGGCCTCTTCCAGCTCCTGGTAGCCCCTGAGTTCTTGGCTCAGGGCCACATGACTCCGCTCTGCCTCTTTCTTCAAGTGGCTATCTTCCCTATGTGTTCAAATTTCCCTCTTCTTGTAAGGACACCAATCATGGTTTGGGGGCCCATTCTCATCTGGTATCATCTCATTTCAATGTAATTACATTTGCAAAGACCTTATTTCCAAATAGTCACATCCACAAGTACTGGGTGTTTAGGACTTCAACATACCCTTTTGGGGGACACAACCTCCCGGCACAGAGTTGCTGAAAGGATTAAACTATAGGACTGGCACAAGTAAGCTCTCAATAAATAGTGGTTTTAAAAAGCAGGGCATATTGGGGGAGACTGTAGGAACTCAGACTGGCAGGCTTTTTCCGCAGGTGCCCACATGCTCACACATGCACACTTGTGTGCGCCTCAGCAGTATGAGCACACAGGAAGCCAAACACTGCTTAGAGAGTTACACCCACCCAGAAAGGCCAGGACAGGTGGCCCAGGGACCCCCAGCCCTCAGTCTACCCACCAGGCAGAGCCATTCCGAACAAGGCTCAGGCCCTAATGTCAGCTCACTGGGCAAAAGGCCCAAAGTCAAAGCCTTGCTTGCCAGAAAAATTCCTTGGGAATCTTGAATAAGGCCATCACTGATATCCTGTGCAAATTCACACAGTCCCTGTGGGGGGCTATTCAAGGCTACCCAAATACAGCCTTGACATGATGGGGGAGGGCTACAGGGGGACTGCCAGCACAAGACACGGAATTGGACAGGCCTCAGAGACCCTAGTGAAAATTCTGGGCAGCTACCAACCCCCCTCCCCCACCAACCTTACAGAAGAGACAGAGGAGGGTCTACCACTGCTCCACACCCTCCCTATATCTCCTCTGCATTTGGCCGTCAGACAGGCCTGGTTAACCCTCCTTCCCCCAGCTGCCCACCAGGATTACCCCTAGGCCAAGTCAGACCCACTGGAGGCTTCAGTGGGGAGACAGGCCCGGCCCGTTTCTCGGAACTTTCTGGCTTCTGCCACGGACACCCTCTGAGCTCATCAGGATCATAAGTTCATCAGCACTGCCATGACCTCTGGGGAGACACACCAGGAACATAGAGTGCTCCAAGGATAAGACACAGTTTGGCACTGATAAGGCTCACGGAGCCAGTGACAGAACCTGGCATCCATAGGGCCACTCCCCATGGCTGTAGCCTGGATATCTCTGCCCTTGCCCTCCTTCCTAGCCCCTCCTAGAGCACCAGACTTGGCATCAGACCAGAGGGCCCCATCCAGAGTCCACCTGAGAGAGCTCCCAGCTGCTCAGGCCTGTCTAGCATGGGAGACCCAAGCTTTGGCCCTGCTGGGGTCCTGGTCTCCATTCACTTAACAGTCCCCTCAACCTTTGCTGAGCACTGTGCTTGGGGCTAGGAACAAAGTCATGAGACAGCACATGAGACAGCCCTGGCCTCATGGAGCCAACACACAGGGGTGTGGAAACTGCAGTGGTCTTGGAGGGCCCCGTGGAAGAGCAGGGGTACAAGGCTGGGTTGGGGGTGAGAATGAAGGGATGGGGGAGGGTTGTCCCACCAACATCTGGGAGAGGAGCACAATACAGGGCAAAAGGACAGCAACAGTAAAGGCCCCAGGTGGGGATTTTCTGGGTAGGGTTAAGGGACAGAGAAACAAGTAGAGGGAGGGGCTCATTGAGATGGGTGGGCCTTACAGACTCCACGAGGACCTGGCTTCACTGAGTGAGAGGGAGCCACAGAAGAGCTTTGAGCAGAAGAGGACCTCTGTGTTTCAGCCTTAGAAAGATCCCTCCAGCTGCTCTAAGATCAGTGGTTTTCCAAGTGATGTCCTGGCAGCAGTGCCTGAGAACTTTCAGAAATACAGATTCTCCAGCACCCTGCTGAATCTGGAATCCTGGTGTCCCTCAAGCAGCGTTGCTCAAGGTCTCCCACCCCACCAGAGGCTTGGAGAAGCAAGCAGGGTGGAAAGGAGACTCACGCTATCTCCCCACCCACTCCCAGAGCACTATTGCAGCACATAGCCATCATGATACAGGCTCTGCCAAAACCCACAAGAACCCGGTTTACCTTTGTTCAGCCCAGCTGAATTATATAATAGGCTTTCCTAACTTACTTGACCACAGAACTTTTTTTCTCCCCAGAGAACACATCCTGCACCAATGCATTTCGGGTGCACTTTGGTTTATTTTCTCTGCGCTTCTGCAATGCTTCTGGAACACACTGGCCACTCAACAACCGCCCTTTGAAAGGACACAAATCTCCCTATGGTGACCCTGACTAGACTTTGGTGATTTATAAACCGACTGACCTCTCCAGAGCTCAGGAGGATGTACTGGTTGTCCTGGAAACCCAGGGGTCTGGGAAGATCAGGAACAAGAAGGGGAAGAGGGAGGGGCTACCTCTTTGGCCTTTCCAGAACAATCAGTGACAGTCTCTTAGGCTGAGACACCCTGCCTGAGCTTGCAGTTGAGTTACATGGCAGCTTTTCTAGAAGGTTCTTTCTGTCAGTGTGTTGCTTGTAGAAGGCTTGGAAGAGTCCCCAGAGGTCAGGCTATCTGGCCCCCTCTCCAAGCTGGATGGCTCCTTCGGTGACCCTGACAGGCAGCCAGGTGTCAGCCCTGTGGTGAGCATAGCTGAGCGCTCCTTTGTTCCCAAGGAAACCTCACTGGGGGGCCCATTCATTATTGAGAGGCATTTGCCTTATGTTTGAGTAGAAACTCAGAGGAGCCCAGGTGGTTCCAAAGAGCCCACAGCCCAGGAAATGCCTGAGGGGGCCACAGGATCACAGCTGTCCGTATCACGAGTGCTGGAAAGGACTTGGAACCACCAAGTCCATGCCTCCATGAAACAGGTGAAAAAATTGAGGTCCTGAAAGAAGAGACTGTTACTGTCACACAGCTTGACTGTAGTGCCCCAGAGTCCACACAGGCCAGCAGGGTACTTTTCAGAGTTGTACAGGACCATCAGGGCATCTGTGAGAATAATGGCTACAGAAAAGGCAAGCTGAGGGAAGGATAGGGCTCAAGATAGCCTTGACCTCATCAGGGATGTGGGTGAGGGAAGGAATGGTGGTGACACGTCCCAGGGAGGTAGTGAGCACTTGGGAGGTTGGGATAGTGGTAAAGGGGAGGGGCAAAATAATATGCACAACCCTGTGACCCTGCACAGCTCAGCCTACGTGTGTGATCTCATGTATGACAATGTCACAACCATGGTGCACCGTGGCTGTCCTAGCATGCCTGCCTGTAACAATGTGACTTTGCAGCTATCAATGGCACAAGCATGTGTGTTAGTGTCCTGTGATCAGAGTGGCTGGGCATGTGGCTGTGCAGAGGGGGTGTCAGTGACTCTAGCACCTGTGGGCCTGAAACCATGCATGAACTTGAGAGATATCCTGTGTGTACACCTCTGAATGTGACTAGCAGGTTGCTCTGGCAGAAACTTGGCCCTAAGAAGTCACAAAACTGATTTGTCACTTCAGAGCTACCAGTAGAGATGCAGGCAGTGAAAAAAAACGTTTTCTAAATATAGTTACGTAGAGGTAAATGAGAGCCTTCCTACTGCATGGTCATGGTCATCCTCTGATGAGCTGGCCACACAAGACAGTAGGAGAAACACAACAAGAGGGGGTGAAAGTCTGGGATGGGGATGACTTGCTACCTGTCCTGTGGTCTGTCCTTCGGTCCCTACCCCACCCCAGCTCTGCTCCACTGGGCCTCAGTGGGATCCCGGCCACACACACAGTCCACAGACCAGGCCCAGGATCAGAGATGGCCTGACTCAGAAGGCACAGAAGGAGGCGTGGAGGAGGCTATGTGGACACCTGTGAGGGCCATGCCTGCTTGTTAATGTTTATTTATTTTTGAGAGAAAGAGAAAGAGCACGAGCAGGGGAAAAGCAGAGAGAGAGAGACACACACACAGAATCCAAAACAGGCTCCAGGCTCTGAGCTGTCAGCACAGAGCCCGACACAGGGCTTGAACCCATAAATCATGAGATCCTGACCCAAGACGAAGTAGGACACTTAACTGACTGAAGCCCCCAGGGACCACCCCCCGCCCCGTGCGTGCTTGTATATGGATGAGAGGAAGTGTGGTGGCAGGATGCTCAGCATGTGGATGCTCACAAATCTCCCCAGGGCAGGCTCCCACAAATGCCCAAGCAAGCGGGTGCCCTGTAAAGGACCTTGCGAATTCCCCTTGCCCTCTCTGGGCTATCTGCTGACCAGTCATCTGCTTCTTGCTTTCCACACTTGCTCTCTGCTGACACAATCTGCCCACAAACTGCCTCGTTTCTGGGGCCTGAGAACCCACACACACATACGCATTCACACACAGTCCACAGCAAATCCTCGTTTATTTACCCATTCCATTTATTCATCCACGCATGCATTTGTTCGTTCATCCATCCATTCATGCAACAGATGCTCATTAAGTACCTTTTGTGAGCCACCAGCACTGCTGACCCCCTCAAGGGCCCCCTCCCCAAGTCAGAGCAATGAAGGCAAAATCCCAATGGACCTTGATGTGGGTAGCTCAGAAAAGAGGAACCTAGGGGCTGGATGGCATAGTGGCAGTTAGCTGGAGGGAACCACTGAGCTGGTGTCACAACCAGGCTGCTGTGTTTAAGCTGGATGGGTTCCGGAGGTTGAGCAAATGTCATGGGTGGCCTCGCCCCATACCTCAGCCTCAGTTGAGGTTGAACCCCAAGGTTTCAGAGCTGTCCCTCAATCCCAAACTTCACACGAGGTCTACCTCTCGCTTGGCTCTCATGGCCCTTCAGTTGGGCCCAGGCTGCCTCTACTGCCCTTCATGGCCCTCCCCACCAGCTACACCAGCCTCTGTGACTTCAGTGAGGGCCTTCCAGCTCCTCCCCCCCTCCCTCCTCAGGGTCCTCAAAGTTCTAGAGAGGCCATTTGAGCATGCCCACCTCCCACAGACTTCTGGCCCATGCCTCCTTGCTCACATATTTGTCGTAACAACAGTAATATAATGAAACAAGCCCAAGCTTCCTCAGCCCTGGGCAAGATGGCTGGTGTTCCCAACTTTCCATGTTATAAAGTGCACTGGCCAGGGCTGGGGCGGCCAAGGGCATGGACTCCCCAGCCTGGCCTGCTCCACCCCCAGTTTTCAGCTGGTTGGCTCCTTCTCATCCATCAGGACTCACCTTGAACATCCCCCCCCTCAAACCCCAAATAAAGCAGTCCCTCTTCTTGTCACTCAGACCATCTATGTGAGCATTCACCCTGTGATCACATGTTAACATGGGCTTGTGTATACTATGTGTGTGTGTATACATGTATATACGTGTATGTATATATAGTCTCTCCCACTAGACCATGCATCCCGCGAGAACAGGACTACATCTGTCTTGTTCCATCTTAAAACCTAGTTCAATATGTGGTAAACAGTGGGTGCGCAGTAAGTATTTGCTGAATAAATAAACCTATTTATCCATTTCCAGAAAACTACCTCACTCCATCAAAGGTCTGAGGCTGCTCACAAGAACACATGCAATTCAATGAGAGAAAAAACAACCTTGGAATCAAAGATTTTGACCTTTGGGGTGCCTGGGTGGCTCAGTCATTTAAGCATCCAAGTTCAGCTCATGATCTTGTGGTGCGTGAGTTCAAGCCCTGCATCAGTCTCTGTGCTGACAACTCCGAGCCTGGAGCCTGCTTCAGATTCTGTCTCCCTCTCTCTCTGCCTCTCCCTGTCTGTCTCTGTCTGTCTCTGTCTCCCTGTGTCTCTCAAAATATATAAAACATTAAAAAATTAAAAAAAAGATTTTGACTTTTGGCTTGTCCTTTGACCTAGTGATTTCATTTCTAAATATCTCAGAGAAGTCCTCACCCCATAAAAGGAAGCACGTTCAAAAATTTGTAGGAGCAACCTACTGGAAACCAAGGAATGACTAGAGAGGGGGTAGCCCACAAGAAGTCTCTCTGCTCACTACGGGGCCCTCTCCAAGCTATAGTGTTAAATACAAAAAACAAGGAGCAAAGAGGAATGTGTATTATAAATGTAGCTCATTTATAGTAGGCAATCAACTGGTAAATGTTGTATAACTGGGTAATATCCTTCTGGAAGGACCCATAAGAACTTGGAAGCAGTGGTTGTGTCTGGGGACAGATTTGGATAAGGGAAAATTTCTTTTACTATGTCATATTATTTGCATTTTAACCGTATTCAGATATCATGTACTCAACTAAGTTTTTGTTATTTAAAAATTTAAGAATTCCAAGTGCTCACATCAAAATCTGGATTTGAGGCTACTCTTGAAAAATGGGAAGAAGGCCCGGCCACACTAGGTTGTGTCCTAAGGATGAGAATGAGCAGAGTGGAGATGGAGAGGATCCCAGGGCACCCACTGCCCTCCCTGACCTGGTCCCTACGGACCCCTGTGCCGCTAACCCCAAGTCTATGAGGCACAGGGATTAGCTTGCTAGGTCTTCAGGGTGGACAGTGGGGCTAAGAAGCCTTCCCCAAAGAGAAGGGGTCGTTATTTGGCCATCACTCCTGTGCTGATTTCACTCCAACGATTCCAGAGGCCACAGCAGGGTAACAGCAGTTCTAGGGCTGGTGAATGTTGGCATGTCACAAGCCTGCTAGTCTTGCACAAGAACCTGTTAACTCAGTACCAGCTGGGCCCCAACAGTGCCTCTGGTCTCACCTCCCCCACCAGGGCTTGCAGGCTTTCTTTCGGCCCAAAGGGGACCCCTGGAGAGAGGGAGCCACCTCGACCCAAGGTTCTTGGCAAGGAGGAGGGTGACAGGGCAAGGACATATTGAGAGAGGCAGGCCTGGCTCAAATACTGCCTCGAGCTCTGAAACTTTGGACAAGTTACTTTTCGAAGGCTCAGTTCCCTCATCCGAAGCTACCAGCTAATACTAACTGGATGCTGTTTCCAGGTGCTGATACCTTCCCCCCCCCCCCCAAGCATGGAGGCAGTGGCTCAGTGAGCCCTCATGTCAACCTTGTGTGTTTATCACAAGGTTTATCAGTCAGGGTTCCCCAGAGAGACAGAACCAATAAGATAGATATAGATATACGAAGAGGGAAATTGATTTTAAGGAGTTGCCTCAGATGACTGTGGAGGCGGGCAAATCTGAAACTTGTAGGGCAGTCTGGCAACCTGGAAACTCAGGATTCCTATATGACAGCCCGCAGCAAAAGGCCGCCTCCACAAAACCTTGGTTTTTGCTTTTTAAGGCCTTCAGCTGATTGTATGAGGGCCACGTACATTATCAAGGATAATTTCTCTTAATGTCAACTGATTGTTGACATTAATCACATGTACAAAATAGCTTCACAGCAGTGTCTGGACTGGTGTTTAACCAAATAACGAGCACTGTGGCCTAGTCAAGTGGACACAGCATTCAACCATCACTGAAAGTACCACTCCCTCTTTGTGCATGCGGAAATGGAAGCTCAGAGAGGCTGTGCCAAAGGCCATGAGGCACACAGAGAATAGAGCTGGGAGCTAAACACAAGCAGGATCTGGCCTCCATTCTCAAAGAATGGGCTGCGCACCACCAGTTTCTTGGGCATGTGCAGCAATTAGGTGCAGAGACACGCAAAGTGCCAGGCCTGTGCCTATGGTAAAGGCAGAATTCATTAAGACGGGGCCATTCTTCGGGATTGCTGTTAGCAGAGAAGAAGGCTGGAGTGGCCAGGAGGGCCTGGGAGAGGAGGAGACAGAAAGGAGGTGGGTTCTGAAGTACAGGACAGAAAACCTGCAGTGCCAGAGCCCCCTTTCCTCCTTCTAGGAGCCCCAAAGAGGAAGGCAGAAGGGGGTCTCTGCCAGGCTGTGAGCCCTAGCGCTAAGCATCTGGGCCCAGAGCCGCTCACCCAGGTGCAGGGGATAGAGAGGGAACACTGTGTACCCCAGCGTGTGGGTTCTGGAGGGAGTCTTACCTCCTGAGACCATGGCTGGTTGCCAAGAGGACCCCCAAAGTAAGTGACTCCTACTAAGAGTCACGCTGGCTGGCTCCTTGACTGGGCACTCCCATTTGCCTACCCACACTAGACTGATCTCCCAGAAGTAGAGAAAAGGTTTCACTCAGACCTTGACCCTTGACACAGCCCCAGTCTCACTCCTCCCAGCTTCCTCATCCTCCTCAGGATGGAACGCTAGACCAGAAGGCACAAGGCCAACAGGTGAGCCACGCTCTCCACTTGCTGGCTGTGTGAACTTGAACAAGCTACTTCTGCCCCATGGATGGTCTCCGCATTCCCCTGACCTGTAGGGTTGCTCCCAGGGGACGTGAGGTTGTGCACATAATCACAGCGCCAGGCCAGAATGTTGACCAGAGCTGTTCTTGGTGCCATACCCATTCACTGTAGTATTATAACCCCTCCCTGGCCTTCTCCTGGTGACCCTTGTCCAGTACCACTTCTCTGAGCCTCTCTTATGCTTTCCCCATTCCTTCTCCTTTGCTCAGCTCCTCCATGTCTGGGCAGAAGGGGTGCTGGGCAGGCCTTTAAATGCTCACGGGGCCAGAGAGAATTTAAGGGCCATGCCTTAGTTGATAATCACACTGTTGATACCAGTGGGATTCTGGCAGCAGTTAGTTGGGACTCCACCCTCCTCTAACCTCCACCACACACACCTCCTTCTCCCTCTGAGCCCCAGCCTCCCTGGCCTCCTGATGTCCCCCTCCATACCAGCCTCCTCTAGCCTTCACTGGGGCCCCCTCAGCCTACCTGGCCTGTCCGAGGCGGCATCTCCTTGACACTAGGATCCAGCTCTGAGGTGGGTCTCCGTCCCTGCCATTCTCTATCTCTGCGCCCTTGCCCACACTGGTCACAGTCTCAAATAGGTACTTTCCTGGTGTCTGTCTCCCCAGAAGCCCAGGAGGGCAGGGAACAAGGCTCCTCCACCCTGTGCATCCAACATAGGCCAGAGGGGCAGGGGCTTAGCCTGCCCCATCCCATCAGCATCCCATCACCCCACAGGGCCGACCCTGGCCCGATCTGTATGCAGGGGCTGTGGGTGGTGTATGAATGAAGACAAGTACTAGAGAATTCATCCCTTAGTCAGTCCCTTCCAGAGTGCCCTCACAACCAGCCTGATCCTTCCCCTAACCCCTTGTCTCAGACTGTCCTCCAGAGGCTGTGAGGGCAGAAAAGCCCAGTGTGTGGCTTAGAAAGCAGGACATCTGGGTCCCCTTGCAGCCCAAACCTCTCTTGCTATGTGGTCTTGAGTGAGTCCTCTCCCCTCTCTGGATCTTAGTCACCCTGACTCTGAAATGGGCTAGGGCTACAGACACATACTCAGATGCCTACAAAGCCAGACAGATGTTATTGCTTGGACATTACATGTCCTTAGGATTGGGGACTGACTGACAGGAGGGCTAGTAGAGAACACATTCTGCCTGGGCCAGCTCAGGGGCTCCAGACCTGCGGATCCCTCAAGAAATGTGGGAAATCTTTCAGTTTAATTGTTAGATGTTGTTAATTAATCCATATTTAAAAAAAAATTTTTTTATGTTTTACTTATTTTTGATACAGAGAGAGACAGAGCATGAGAGGGGAAGGGGCAGAGAGAGAAGGAGACACAGAATCAGAAGCAGGCTCCAGGCTCTGAGCTAGCTGTCAGCACAGAGCCCAACACGGGACTCGAACCCACCAACGTGAGATCTGACCTGAGCCAAAGTCGAAGGCTTAACCGACTGAGCCACTCAGGCGCCCCAATCCATATTTTTAAAAAGCACCATATGGGTCAAAGAGAACATGTCCGGGACACAGTTTGTGGCTCTGTCCTGGAGGGCTAGGTTCAGGGGTCCTCCAGGGCTTTCTGGGAGAATAGTGTTTACTCTTTGGGGGTACAGGATACTATTCTCTGTGTACAATCCCCCTCCCCACACACATACCTCCTGGAGCATTTTTAAGGCTTTGCCCCAATCCAGCCTCTTTCTCCCCTGACCAATTAGAACTCACCCCTTGCTCCAAAGCTGGCTTTACAAACCCAGGCCCAGGCCTATCTTCTGGGTGGGCCAAAGCCTAAGGGCTTCAAAGGAAGGGCCAGCACAAGGCAAGTGTCAGGGACCCTCCCACCCTGCCCAACCTTTAGGTTCCATCTCCTATGTTAATTCTTGGGCCCTATTACTGTAAACCCTGGAGCTCACATTTCCAACTCTGTAGGACAGAACTGAACTGTTTCCAGAACCCCTAGCCATTCTGCAAAGCTGGTCTCCCACTCATTGCCAGACACTAACATCCCAAGGAGCATGGCTGGCTCACAGCCAAGGCCACACCAGGCATCAGAAGCCCAGGCTAGAGGTTTTATTCATCTTCAAAAATGTCCCATGACCATCTGGATCTCCTTGGGCCGAGGGGTTGGAAGGATTTCTTGTCTGACTGACAGATGTTGAAACTGAGGCCTAGAGGAAAGCAGTAAGTTTGTCCAAGGTCCCTTGTCAGCTCCTTGACCCTCATAGAGAGGCACTACTACAAGTAGCTTCTGGGGCCCAGAGTGGGAAGGATGAATTCTGGGGCTGGGGTTGACATTTTCCTTCTGCCTTGACCGCTAGATGAGTGCTGTGTGCAGCAGCCCCTGACGGTGACGACAATGATGACGCAGACGGAGGCCATGCCCCAGCATTGCCCCCGGAATGGGGCCTGACCTTGCCTGAACTCCAGCAGCTTGGGCTCCCTTGCCCAGAACCAGAGTGATAAGAGGAGTTTGTACTGCAGCTCTGAGGAGGGAGGCAAGACAGCAGTGAGGGAGAAAAGGGAAGGAGGAACGGAGAGAAGAAAGGAAAAAGAACGGTGTGGGGGGGGGGAGGGGAGGAGGAAGAAGGCTGAATGGGACCCACCCAGACTCATCGGCAAGGCAGGTACTTTCACTCATAGATGCAAAAACTGAGGCATAGGATTTGGGGTATTTTGCCAATGAACTCAGGATTAGAAAGGGGCAAAGCCAGGATTAGAACTCACGGCTTTAGTACTCACCCTTCAAAGTCTCAAACTGGAAACCACTCAGGAAGCATTTCCCAAAATGTGGCCCTAAGATATGCCACCCCCACATCACCAAGAGACAGGCCTGGTGAAAACATAGATTCCTGGGTCAGAGTCAAAGGGGCATTGCCTGGGAATATGCATTTTGACCAGTGCCCTGGTGGTGGCTCTTGAGCCCTGACACTGGAATCTCTGTGGCCCCTTAATGGCCTTTCTCTCCTACCTGCTGACCTCACATTCTAGCCATATCCACTAGTATCCACTAAGCCAGCTATTCAGGCTGACTCACATCAACCCTCCAGGACGGGCCTGGGACTTTCCCACTGAAGGCTTCACTTGTAGTGAAGTGTAGTCCCATGTAGACCCACCCTTCCAGCTGGCACCTCTCTTCCGGAAGGCTTCCTGGTGGTTGGGATCTCCCCTCCTTCAGTGTCTGGGGATTAATAGCCTCCTCCTCCATCTGGAATTGTTTACAACATTCTATTTCACTTTCAAAGTGAGTCTCTTTTGTTTCTCAACCCTTCCCGTCTATTAAACAGGAAACTCCCCGAGAGCTGGAGACTTGCTAGTTTAAACAATAAGCCTCTCAAATTCATTTCACCTGACCCTCCTGCCAACCACAAGTGGCAGAGCTGGGAGAGATTTACAATGAGGAAAACGAGCCTCAGAGAGGCGGTGGCCTGCCCAAGGTCAAGTGAGATTCAGAGCCAGTGTTGGAACTCATATTTAGTTCCAATGTCCAGTTCTTTCTGCTTCTGTTTCACTTCTGATCACCCAAACAGCTCTGTGAGGCAGGCAAACAGGGATTATGATCCCATTGCTGAGATAAGGAAAGTGAGGCCAAGAGATGGGCAAAACACTCATCACCAGCTTTACTATTTCCACTTTTAGGTGCCCTTGGGTCTGAGTCCAAGTGCTGACCATTCCTCATGCCTCCTCTCAGCAGGATGGGGCAGAGCTGGGCCCAGGACTCCGAGGCCAGAGCCCTTTTCCTGGGCTGCTGGAGTTGTCCCAGAGCCACTCTGGACCCAGCTGCCTCCTCTGCATGCGGAGACTCAGCTTGCCTGCCTCTCAGCTGGTTGGAGACTCAAGAGAGAAGGAATTAAAAAGTACCTGGACACTTCTTGGTCACCATCACCAAGGGACTTCATCCCTTGTATGAATGCCCTGCTGAGGAAGGAGCAACCTGGATGGCCCCTTCAAGAGTGGAGGAGGGCAGCTGTGCCTGGCACAGGCCCAGACCAACCCAGCTCATCACATTAAGCTGGGAAGGGTGCAAGGAGCCCAGGTTGGTGTTCCTGAGATGCGTTTGCCTAACCCTATTCTGCAGGTGTGGACTGGGGGAGACCCAAAGGAGCCATGGCCCAACTCTGAACTTTGGGATGGAGTTGTGAGCCAGTTGGTGCCCAGGGTGGCCAGCAAGGGACTTTAGACTGTCCGCGATGGAAAATAATAATAATAAAGTGTCAAACCCTAACTACGTCAGGCATTGTGCCTCCACACTAACCCCAGTGCTCAGAGCTGTGCAGTACACGGGTTCTATCCAGCCCTGCTCCTCCCGCCTTTCCTCTGCCTCAGATTAAGTCCCTTCATCCAAGGGGCCCCCTCCACCCTCACCCTCTCCCCACATCACCCCCAGAACCACTCGGTCCTTGGGCAAATACACCCCACCTCTTCTAGGAAGCCCTTCATCACAGACAGGGCGGATCCTGCTTTAGACCGTGGCCCGGAACCCCTTCCTTACCCTCCTTCTATATCCAAGGCACCAGTTGCTACAACCCTATAACGTCCCACTTGTCCTCAGGGGCACTTCCCCTCCGACTCTGCCCTTTTACAGGGTTCTGAAGCCTAGGGCAGTTAGTAGAGAGCGAGAAGAGGGGATAGGATCCACCACCTTGCCCTTCCTCCTCTTGGCAGGCGATCCGGGAAAGCCCAGATCCCAGCCGACTTGCAGAGCCCGCCTGGGCGCCCCGCCCTTCCTACTCCAGGAGCTCGACGCGGTACGCCTGCGCCGAGGACGTCCACGCCCAAGGCGCATGCGCGGCGCTCACTCCGGCTGTATATTAGGGCGACAGCGCTCACGGCCTGAGGGTTCCCGGGGACAAGGGCAACGGTTTGGTTCGATTTGGCCTGGGTGCCTGCCGACTCCGCCGCCGCCGCCTCTGCCTCTGCAGTCTTCCGCGCAGGTGAGGGCCCGCGCTCTGGGTGCGGCGCAAGCCAAGGAAGACCCCGCGTGTACTGCCAGCCCGCTCGCCCGGGCGTTGGGACCCCATCCCCCACCGCACCTCACCCGCCTCCTCGGGGTCAACGTTCATCTCCCAGATCCTTGGCCCATTGGGCTGCCTCTCAGTTTACCCCATTCAGCTCTCTCCTTACATTTCCTATTTAACTGGCCGCTTCTTTAGAATTCCTTTCTCATACTTTTTCCGTTATCCTCAAGCCCTGGACCCCCGGATAACCTCTGACCTCTCCCCGCCCAGGACTACTAACTCCAGACCCTACGCCCTCAAATATATAGTTCCTGCCTCTCCCCAGTTAGCCCCAGCCGCGCTTCCCCTGCACTCCTGCCCTTCTTTATGTCCTCTCCTTTCTCAGTTAAGTCCTGTTAGAGCTGTGGGGGATGACCTCATGGAAGTCCTTGTCTCAGGGACCTAGAGCCCAGCTGGGTGCCTTCCTCAGGTCTGGGGATGTGAGGACCAGGAGAAGTTCAGGATCCCTGCGAGTCCTCTGCCTGATGGAGGACAGTGTCTTCCCTAGCCTTACTTCTCCACCTGGGTGTGTGCCAGCATGTTTTATCTGCACTGTGCATCTTCCTCAAGGAGCCTCTGACCTCCCAAACCTGTTCCTGACTTGTCCCTTGTTGTCTCAGCCCCTTGGTGGTTAATCATCGGCGTTTACTTCATTTGGTAAAGTTGCTTTGCAGGTGCTTTTGTGTAGAGCTGGGGAATGAAAGAAGTTGGTGACCTGGGTAGAGTATGGTCACCACTAATTAGTTGAGTCCCACATGAGTGCTGCCCTTAGACTTTATTGAGTGAGACTTGTTGTATCCCAGGGTACCATTGCTATAAACTGTGGGCAACACCTGAACCCAGTGACCATGCAGTAGTAGTTGTCTGATTACTAAGGAGTGTTGATGTCACTCATTGTCTTTCTGTAGGATCAGTGCACCCTCTCGGACATGGAGACTGTGGTTCGTCGCTGCCCATTCTTATCCCGAGTGCCTCAGGCCTTTCTGCAGAAGGCAGGCAAATCTCTGTTGTTCTATGCCCAAAACTGCCCTAAGATGATGGAAGTTGGGGCCAAGCCAGCCCCTCGGGCCCTGTCCACTTCAGCAGTTCACTGCCAGCAGGTCAAAGAAACTCCTCCGGCTAACGAGAGTAAGTGTCATTGTCAGTAAAGTAGGAGGTGGCAGTGTTAGCATTCATCACCAGACTAGAGGCACTTCTAGTCCACTGCGGTGGCGAGGGATGGGGTTCCTCTGTGCCAGGCTCGGTTCTTTGCATGGACTATCTCATCACTGTCCTCCTAACCAAGTACACACTTTCACTTTTCCCATCTGGGGAAAGTGTGCGCCTTATAGTTTTCTGGGTTGTATACAATGTCTCCTGGAGTTTTAGTGTTCATCAGTAGTACCTCATTCACAAATATAAAGTTGGAATGTTCTATTTCAACCTTTCCTTCCTTAAATATTTGACCCTTCATCTTTTGTTTTTAATAGACTTTATTTTTTTAAGAGCAGTTTTAGGTTTGCAGCAAAATTGAGTGGAAGCTTTTGACTTTTGAAGTTGTGACTTTTTTCTTTTTTAAACTTTTTTTTTTTATTGTGGTAAAATGTACCTAACATGAAACTTACCATCTCTTAACAATTGTACTGTTCAGTGGTGTTAAGTATGTTCATATTTAAAAAAAATTTTTTTAAGTTTATTTATTTTGAGAGAGACAGAGACAGCATGAGCAGGGGAAGGACAGAGAGAGAGGGCGAATCCCAAGCAGGCCCTGCACTAACAGTGCAGAGCCCAACTTGGGACTCGAATTCATGGAACTGTGAGATCATGACCTGAGCCAAAACCGAGAACTGGACACTTAACTGACTGAGCCACCCAGGTGCCCCAAGTACATTCATATTATTGTGTAACTGTCACCACTATCCAATTTCCAGAACTTTTCAGCATCCCAAACTGAAACTCTGTTCTCATTCAAGACTAATTCCCCTCCCCAACCCCCGGGCAAACACCATTCTACATTCTGTTTCTGAATTTGACTGCTCTAGGAACCTCACATAAATGGAATCATATAGAATTCAGTAAGTGATTTATTAAATACATTTATCTTTATTTTATGTATGAATCTTTAAATTTTTTAAATGTTTATTTATTTTTGAGAGAGGGAGACACAAAGCAGGCTCCAGGCTCTCAACTGTCAGCACAGAGCCCTACGCGGAGCTTGAGTCAACCGAAGTCAGATCCTTAACTGACTGAGCCACCCAGGTGCCCCTAAATTGTTTTTAATAGAGAGATCAGCGTTGGATTTGGTTTTGCTCTGTCTCTACCAGGAGAGGTGGTAGCTTTTCAGGTTTCACTTAATCCTAGAGAATAATTTACCTTGTAAGCTCTGTTAGGTGTGTTCTTTGGATGTGTTTCTTGTAAGAAGGGAGTGGTATTTTTTCTGTAAGCAGAAAGGATATAATCCTGTGTAGGATTTCTTTTCCTCTTTACTCTTTTAGGAGTTACTTATTTTTTTTACTGAACAGTCAAAATCCTCTTTTACTATTCTGTCCCTGGTATACAGGAAGTTGAGTAAAACGTGGCTTAATCCCTTGACAGACATTGCAGCCATTGCAAATGATATTCACATACACCACATCTAGCTGCCGATTTTTGTAATAAAAAATGGCAAAATAAGCAAGCACATACAGAATAAGTAAAACTTTTTTTTTAACTTGGCACATATGTAAAAAAAACATAGTTTACCAAGATGCCTGCAATGGTTGTGTTTTGAATGATAGAATGCTTTTTCCCCCTAGATGTCCCACAGTGAATCTGTATTATTTTTATAATGAATGACATGAACTTCAAAGCAATATTTTATGTTATAGAGAATTTTAATGAAAACTGTGCTGAGACATCTTACCAAGTTGTTGTGTAAGGATGCAGGTCTGAATCAAACTGACTCCATGACAGGCTTCAAGTTTCCCTCTGACCTTGGAGGCCTGAGTGTTGGTTTCTCAGAATCATTAGACAATAAAGGGCACACATTGCCCAAGGCAGGAGGGACCACCCTTGTAACACCCTTAACATTTCTAAGGGCAGGCCTAGAGATAGAAGCTATAGCTTATTAGTATTATATAAGCTTAAACTTATTGCTTAAGGCTAGTTACACCCTGGAGGTCCTGGGTCCTGAGTCCACTCTGTAATTGGCTAATACTCTAAAGGTTGTGATTGGATCACTACCTGTATCACAATTTCCTGTAACTCCCCCTTCCTAAACCCATAAAGGCCCTGTCCCCACTTTGATTGGGGCTCTCAGCCTGGATCCACTGCCAGTTGGTGAAGTCTGTGAGCCCGTGCTTAGGCTGGCAGAGCCTTTGCTTTTGCATGCATGACTCGGTCTCCATGGCGGTCTCTGGTTTGGGGGGACGATATTGAAACTTGGGCATAACAGTAGAAGTTAGCCTCTGACTCACAGTATTCCAAGATGATGCAGAATAAGACTTTACTAGAAGAAAGGTGAATGAATTTGCTTCAGGGGAAAGGAGACTCATTGTGACTAGAAGCACAGTTAGCAGCCTACTGTGTTAAGTCTGTGAACTAGTTTGATGCATTTAGATGAGCAGCTAGATGTGGTGTATGTGATACCTATGTGGTTTTTCTTGGCATACTAATAATTTGAATTCTATTAGACAAAAATATAAAGACTTCACTTTTAGCCTAATTTCTTTGTTAAGAAGAAAACCAGTATATATGTTAAGCAACAGCAAGCCTTTTTGTCAAGAATTTGTTTTGAAAATATAAGCAGAGAGGGGCACCTGGTGGTTTAGTCAGTTGAGCATCTGATTTTGGCTCAGATCATGATCTGGGGTTTGTGAGTTCGGGCCCTGCATCAGGTTCTGGCAAAAGTGTGTCCTCTCCTGAAATATGTTGTGTGTCTTTAGGATAGATTTACTGAAATCCAACTTAAGAACTCTTTACTGTCTAAAACTAGAAAATACTACTATTGGTGGATTTGTAAGGGAGAAGTACTGTGGATTGGAAAGGTAGCTAGATCATGCCAATTAACTCCTCACAGGAACAGTGATTGATTCCAGTGAGGCAGATGAGAAAACGGTTTAATTAGCAGAATCTAATAATAGTAAACTTGTGCGTAAAGTGTAGGAGTAGAGTAAGTATAAAGGTTGTCTTTGAAGCAATAAGAAACAAGGGGTTTTCTTGCATATTATGCAACCAGATCTGATGCTTCAGTTTTTCCATTTCATCCCCCAGAGGACAAAACTGCCAAAGCCGAGGGTCAGCAGATTCCTGATGAATCCCAGCAGACTCCAGATGGCACCCAGCTTCCGTCTGGACATCCCTCTGTTGCCACAAGCCAGGGCACTGCGAGCAAATGCCCTTTCCTGGCAGCCCAGATGAGCCAGAAGGGCAGCAGCGTCTTCCGCAAAGCCAGTCTAGAGCTTCAGGAGGATGTGCAGGAAATGCATGCCGTGAGGAAAGGTAAACAGAGGACTGGAACCATTAGGAAGAGTGCAGAGGTCCTTTTGGTTCTTTTGATCCTCCAGATTTATGTATGAGCTATTATTAGGGTAGTGTTTGTATAGACACTTCCTCTTTTAGGGCCAAGGAAGAAGGTCATCAAGATAGGAGTCCAAGAACCATATGACAAAACGTGGGACTTTCTTTCTGGTGTGTGCGTGTAGGATGTGACCACCTCTTATAGTAATTGTTTCATTTCTGAAAATACCCTGATGGCGTAAGCTGTTACCAAACTGCCCTCTTTCTTTCCTACTATCTGGAGGGATAAAAGGTAAAAAACCAGTGTTGCTACAATAATTGATGGCCTTAGGACTCCCAGGCTGTGTGTCTTACTGCTGGTGACTAAGAAGCAACCCTAATCCCAGTTGTGGCTCTATCCACAGAGCACCCAGCGTCCCCAGGAACCCTCCCCAGCAGAAATGATGCATGTGACTGGGATTGTTTTCCAGGAAGAATATTGAGATTATGGTTGGGTGGAGTGGGAAGGAGAGGAAGGCACGCCAACCGGCTGGAAATCTTTGGACTTTAATTTTTATTAAAGCTGTCTGGCAGCTCTGAAAATGAAACAGCACCAGGCATTGGACATTAAAATAAAAGGGAGGGAGAAAACACTCAGTTACTACTAACTTTTTTTTGGCAAACTAGGCAGTAATTCATTTTTGACAATATTTCTAGAAAGTATCGTGAATTCACAATAGAATGTTGGTCCCCCTTACTTGTTACTTTTGTTACAGAGGTTGCCCAAACCTCAGTGAACCCTAGTGTGATTAGCGTGAAGACCGACGGTGGGGAGCCGAGTGGGTTGCTGAAGAACTTCCAGGATATCATGCGAAAGCAGAGACCAGAAAGAGTGTCCCATCTTCTTCAAGATAACTTGCCAAAATGTAAGTCTCATTGTTACTTACCTGATACAGGAGAGGGTTTTTAACTTAAACATACATTAGACTAAATACAAGATTGCATGGTGAGTTGAGGATTTAAAAGACCTATGTTTTCTTGATGCAAGTAGGTGTTCTTGGCCATAGTAAATACAAATCTTATTGGTAACCCGCCTTCTCTCCCTTAATACCTACCTTCTGTGCCCTAGCACTGTGCGGTTGACATACAGTGTCATTTGAGACCTTCATGATCTCAAGATGAGATGTCATGTAACTTGCCCGCATGAGCACTTCATTAATTCATCCAGAATCTCCCTGCTATTCAGTGACCAAGCTGGGATTGGAACCCAGGTCTTTTGCCAAAGCCCAGATGTGCTTCCTAACCATCAGACTGTCCCATCTTTTTTTGGTTTTTAGCTGTTTCCACTTTTCAATATGATCGTTTCTTTGAGAAGAAAATTGATGAGAAAAAAAATGACCATACCTATCGAGTTTTTAAAACTGTGAACCGGAGGGCGCACATCTTTCCCATGGCGGATGACTATTCGGACTCTCTTATCACCAAAAAGCAGGTGTCGGTCTGGTGTAGCAATGACTACCTAGGAATGAGTCGCCACCCACGAGTGTGTGGGGCAGTCATGTAAGTAGCCCTCGGCTTTCAGATGCCACTAATATTATTTGGCAAGACATTGATGATTTAGAGGGATTGGATCTTTTATGGTGGTAATAATTTAGCAGCTGAAAATGTACCATAGCAAAATATCATTCTTAGCCTTTGATAATATCTACAGATTACTTTTTAATTAAAAGAAATTTTTTAATGTTTACGTATTTATTTTTGAGAGATAGAATGCAAGTGGGGGAGAGGGCAGAGAGACAGAGAATCCCAAGTAGCCTCCACAACATCAGTGCAGAGCCTGATGTGGGGCGTGAACCCATGAACTGTAAGATCATGACCTGAGCCGAAACTAAGAGTCAGATACTTTAACCGATTGACCCACCCAGGCGCCCCTCTATGGATTACTTTTAAAAGAACTCTAATGCACAAGCAGTTGGTAGAGCACCTTTGTGTATGAGGGTTCAAGTTTATTGGCTCGTTGACTACTTCTGTCCGTTCACTCCCACCACTTTTTAAAAGTGTGTGTGCCTTTAACACCAGGCAGCCTTGCACAGAGGCATCCCTGCCAAAGCCTCAGTGGAGAGCTATAAATCTAGCAGCCCTGGAGGAAAAAGCTGCTTCAGAAAGACATTTAAAAAATGGTAGATCTTGCCATTCATGTTCTTTAGGAGGTTGCCTGGCTAGGGGCACTTGAGAGAGTTGCTTGCCAAAGTCTCCAAGGAAGCTTGCTAAAGAGAGTCCAGTCTGAGGTGTAGTGATAGGTAACTACTAGCATTACGTGACTGGTTTTCAGAGGGTTTAGGTTCAGGAAACCGCCATCCAAGACGTCCCTGTAGAGACTGGCGTTGTGTTTGGAGAGTAGAGAAGACTTAGTAAATTAACTCAGCTAATACTAAGTACTTAGTGACTGATAAACAAACACTTGTTCTTGATCCCTAGAGGTATCATCAGGGTATCATCACCCTGGTGTTGACACGAAATGCCACCTAGTCTAAAGATAAAGTCAGTTGAAACCTCTGGCCCCTGGTTTCACCATGACAGAGTCGCTAGATCAATGTTTAAGGTTCAGCATCTTAGCTCCTGGAGAGAGGAATGATTCACATAGTATCCCGACCCATGAGATTTATTTTCTGCCCCCCGTCTTTGTGTTTTGTTTTGTTTTGTTTTTTAATAAAAGGGAAACTTTGAAACAGCATGGTGCTGGAGCAGGTGGTACTAGAAATATTTCAGGAACGAGTAAATTCCACGTGGACCTGGAGCAGGAGCTGGCTGACTTACATGGGAAAGATGCAGCACTCTTGTTTTCCTCCTGCTTTGTGGCCAACGACTCGACCCTGTTCACACTGGCTAGGATGATGCCAGGTAAGGAAGCCTGTCATGGGCACCTTAGAGTTTTTTGAGTTTCCTAGTGATAGCAGGGCTATTGACAACAAAGACAGGCTACCAAAAACAGTTAAGAGCAATGATAGTATCTGGGAACATTTTTCCTTGAATTGAGCAGGAAGTGCTCACTGCACATGAAAAGTCCAGCAGCAAATGATTCTAACAAAGAAGCAGATTTGAAGGACTTGCCCTTAAACTGATTGCTTCAAGTGTGCTTTGTACACTAGGAAAATCCTTTGGAGAATTCTCTTAATCATTTGTGGTTATCTTTTGATAAAGTTTGGAATGAGGTGGCCAGATTTAAGAGCAGACTGGTTGTCTGCCCAGTGGTAATTCTATTGTACATCGATGGGCCTTCTCAAAAGAGAAGCACTAGTTCATGGTTTTCCCAGGGAGAAACTGGCAAGCAGTGTCTTTCCTATTGGGAAGAGCAGCACTTTCAGGGCAGAGTCTGTTGTCCCTGACTGTCTAGGAAATAATTTGTCTTTGATGCAGATGGCTTGATAAATAGTGGGTTTTTTGTATCCTGTTAGGCTGTGAGATTTATTCCGATTCTGGGAACCATGCCTCCATGATCCAAGGGATTCGGAACAGCCGAGTGCCAAAATACATCTTCCGCCACAATGACGTCAGCCACCTCAGAGAACTGCTGCAGAGATCTGACCCCTCAGTCCCCAAGATTGTCGCATTTGAAACTGTTCACTCAATGGACGGTAAGTCTAAGCAGAGGCCAGTCTGAACCCTTAAAAAAAAAAAACTGGGCCTGGACTCTTTCTTTGCAGTTTCTTTTCACTATGCTAGGATTTTGTATTTGGTGGACATTGTATAGGTTTGGGTGAACGTAGGTTTTTTATTCTGGCTTTTACTAGGCTCTAAGATAAACTCAGAACTGGGGGAAATTCATTCTTTCCCAATATTAAAAATGACATCTTTAGAACATATGCTATTTTGTTTAGACTGACTCTTACCAAACAGAAGTTTGTAAAGTAGCAAGCTCTTGAGGGCCGTCTGTGTTCTTTCCTCAGGGGCAGTGTGTCCACTGGAAGAGCTGTGTGACGTGGCGCATGAGTTTGGGGCCATCACCTTTGTGGATGAGGTCCATGCGGTGGGACTGTATGGGGCTCGAGGTGGAGGGATTGGTGATCGGGACGGAGTTATGCCCAAAATGGACATCATTTCTGGAACACTTGGTATGTATACTCTGCACCTTCTGTAATCTGCACCAAAACTGTATTTCTTGGGGTGCCTGGTGACTCAGTCAGTTAAGCATCCCGTGTCTTTACTTCAGCTCAGGTCATGATCTTGTGGTTTTTGAATTTGAGCCCTGCATCGGGCTCTGCACTGACAGTGCACAGCCTGCCTACTAGGGATTCTCTCTCTCCTCTCTCTGCCCTTCTTTCTCTCTCAAAAGAAATAAACTTAAAAAAAAATTTTTTTAATAAAATTATATTTTCCTATCAAGGTTCAAGGACTAACTGGGGTCAGGTGAGAAGACGGTGTGATAGCGTTTAAGGTCTGGGCCACTTTCTGGATGGGTTTGTGTATTCTCAGTGGTGGCACAGCTTAGCAGAATCCCTTGAATCATAGAGGCATGATTCCCAGAATTAAATCCTACAGCCTAAGATGACAAATACCATTGGTTGCCATCCAAGCTCATTCCAAACATAGTTGTGGTTCTAGCTACATGCCATGGCCACAGCCTTTCCTTTCTGTACTTCAGAGTGTTCCATTATTTTAAAGAATTCTAGTGATGTCCTATAGCATTTGTTGGGACCTACAGGCTCAGGTGTTGTGAACACGGAGCTCTGTGCCCACTAACTACATGGAGACCATTGCAGTTCACTCTGGCTGCTTTGTGCCTGTTCCTCCTAGCTGAGCAGCATTGTTTCATGGGGCTGGCCACTGTGGCCATGCTGCCCGCTGGGTGTAAATCCCATCTGCGTAGCTCCCTGGCTATGTGGCCTGGGGCTGGTAGTTAATCTCTCTGCACCTCAGTTTCCTCACCAATATAGGTTTCTCCACTACCTGAAAATAGAGTGTCCTTTTGAAGCCTTTTGTAAAACAAAATGGCATAAAGCAAAGACACAGGTACTCACAGACCCAGGTCAAAGCTGTGGCGGCCTGACGCTGGGGTGCTGAGTATGCTTCCCGGGAAAGGGGCCGGGCAGGGCTGCTTTCATTGCTTGGGGTGCACACTTCCAAGCATTGAAGGCTATTTTCACTTTCCACTTTTCCTTGTAAAAGTGAAAGCCCTCTTCAGATTTCTTCCCTCTTCCCTTCCAGTGAATGAAAACCAAGTACTAACGTAGGTCTTTCATAAAACCAAAGTGGCATAACAACTTTTGAAAAGTAGGGATACCTATATAAGGGAGATAACAGGCCCTTACCTCAGTTTTTGTGGAGAAGATAAATAAATCGTGTACAAGCAATTACCATAGACCTTCTCTTTGCCTATGAGGAGTCTAAGGAGATGAAAATGTGAACTATAAAAATCTGAAGGTTCCAAAAGTTAGTAAGGCAGTTGGAGACCCATGTAGCACTCCACTAAAATGCCAGTTCACAGCCTGCGTAAAGGAAGGGTGGGCCGAAAAGAGTGTCCATCAGCACTGTCAAGGGGCTGAGATCCTTGGGCAAAGCAGGAGAGGTCGGGTTGCCGGGCCGAGCCCCTGCCAGGAGAAGGGCACTTGTTCATCAGTGTTAATTCCAACAACCATTTTCGTTCAAAGAACTCTTGTGACGCGGGCTCTGTGAAGGGATAGTCATTGTGAGCTGGAACAGGCCGGAGAGGGAACTTTTCCACTGTAAGAGCTTATAGCAGCCCAACCCCGCATGGGGTTCAAGCAGGAATGTTAATTCCAGAACACAATGTGACCATCTAGAAGGACTCTTCTGGAGCCCTTAATCCTGAAACCTGAGCTACAGATTATACAAAGGGATTTAAGGAGAATAAAAAAATGAGGTGGGCCCTAAATCAGCCCTAACAGGTTCTGAGTTTTCACACTTCTCTGGGCAATGCTGCTTGTCAGAGTTCAGTGTTTACTTAGGTAAGAGATCATTCTGGTCACACCAAAACAGTTCATATCTTAGCTGGGTTACATTCTAGTCTCCAGGGGGATGCTAACAGTGAGAGGACATGGCCAGCAGCACGATTCTGATCCTATCCCAAAGAGCACGCACCACACACAGCGTGGGAGGTGGCACCTTGCCCACAGCAGAGCAGCCAGTTTGGGTGAGAAAGGCAGATGGGAAGAGACACGGCAGCGTGCTCTTCCGGTGCACGGGATGGGTCACTCAGTGCTAGGCCTGCTGTAGGGACCTGTACTTTGATCCTAGTCAGATACCAGTGTGGCCATGTGAATTCTGGGAGGACCTCTTCATAACCTCCTCAACTTTCTCCCTTTCAGAAACGGAGGGGCATCCCTTTACGTTAGTCTTAGGGCACATTGAAGGGGTAAAGAAAAATGCTCTGAGGCTTGGCGGCATCTTGCTGGTACGTTTAGGTGCAGTCACTGTGGTTAACAAGGCTGTCTCCTCCTAGGCAAAGCCTTTGGCTGTGTTGGAGGGTACATCGCCAGCACAAGTTCTCTGATCGACACCGTACGGTCCTATGCGGCTGGCTTCATCTTCACCACCTCCCTGCCACCCATGCTGCTGGCTGGAGCCCTGGAGTCTGTGCGGATCCTGAAGAGTGCCGAGGGGCGGGCGCTTCGCCGCCAGCACCAACGCAATGTCAAGCTCATGAGGCAGATGCTTATGGACGCAGGCCTCCCGGTTGTCCACTGCCCCAGCCACATCATCCCTGTCCGGGTAATGACCTGTCCGTGACTGGACTTGCTGGGGGCTGTGCCTCTTGCACATGATGCGTGAGACATTCTGTTTCATGCCTTCTTGAAGTTGAGCTGGGCAGGGGGGCTGCTAGTCAGTGGCCCTCTGCTCGTTTCTGCCTCTGGCTGACTTTACAGTGAGAATAAAGCCTTTGAACCCAGCAGGGGGGAGCAGAGGTTCTTTCTCCACAACACTGGCCTTAGAAGGGTAAACACAGAGCTTCTGTCTGGAAAGTTCCGGGAACCTAGCTTTGAAGTGTGACTTTTTTATTCAGTTAATTTTGAAATAGGTCTTGCTCTTTCCACTGTAAATGGTAGCCCTGTGGTGTCACAGTTGAATTAGTAGAATTAATATAGCTGGTACAATCAGAGCTGCTTTATTCCCATGGGACACACATCTCTGGATCTGGGAATTTGCTGGCATCAACTGAAGATGATGCCTGGTAGGGTAAGCACTGTGAAATTTGCTTCGTAGGCAGTTTTGGTTCCCCAGTCCATACTAAGCACAACTGGGCCCTTTAAGCTGCAGGCCTGCAGGGCTGCTGGAGCCCGAGCCTCCTGAGTGCTCTAAAGCCCATTAGAATTGCTGCCAAAAGGAGGTCCGTGCCGTTGTGACCTTACCTTCTGCTGTCAAACTTAGGTTGCAGATGCCGCGAAAAACACCGAAGTGTGTGATGAATTAATGAGCAGACATAACATCTACGTCCAAGCAATCAATTACCCCACAGTGCCCCGGGGTGAGGAGCTCCTGCGGATTGCCCCCACTCCTCACCACACACCACAGATGATGAACTACTTCCTTGGTGAGTACTGGAGAGCGCCGGGGCCTCACTGGAGACTTGTGTAGAGTGGTCATGGTGGTGTGTATGATTGAAGCCCTTCAAAGGCATTCAGAACTGTTTCTGTAGGTAATTAAGAATGCTCACAGATAGAATAAAACTGTAAAAGGTGTTTGATTTGCTTTAGGGGATGTAGACATGCTTTTGGAAGCTCTGAGGGAGCCCGCTCATCCACCCAGTGTTGCCAGTGCCCCCTTGTCCGATGACTCTAAGATGCATGGTGATGGGGAGCAGAGAGTGGCCTCTGAAGGCACTGTGTGCCCTGGCCCTCTGGAGCTCAGCCTGGGGCTTCTCTCCCCCGAGGCGCCGTCCCTGAAGCCACCCCTCCACCACCCCGCCTAATGCCTTCTGATAAGCGTAACTGTTCAGTGTTTTTATACTGTTTGTGGGTCTGTACAACCCAACCCAGCACCCCCTGTCCAGTCTAAAGGCAGAGATCGGGGGGCTGCTTTAAGCCCCAGGTTGCCTCTGCCCCTCTGAGCCACCTCAGGTGATCCTGCTGCCTTAAAACCATGTTATTGAGATATAACATACCACAAGTTTCACCCTTTTCAAGTATACAGTTCTGGGGGTCTTAGGTCCATCATGATGCTGTACAACCGTCACCACTATCTGATTCCAGGACATTTTCATCACCCCAGAGAGAAACCCCATACCCGTGAGCAGCCATGCCACCCCACTTCCCCGGCCTCTGTCAGCTGCTGGCACCTTCCGCCTCTGTGGTTTTGCCCATGCTTTACATTCACGTAACTGTCATCGAACCCTACATGGTTCTTTATGCATGGCTCCTTCAGGGCGCAGCGTCTTCAGGCTTCACTGGTGGTACAGCCCGAATCCTCACTTCCTGTTTATACTGAATAATCTTCTTTTGTATGGGCATACCACTTTGTGTTTATCCATCAGTTGATGAACATTTAGGTTTTTTCCGCTTTTTGACTATTCCGAAAATAACGCCACTGCCAACATTTTCGTTTGACTCTTTGGGCCGATGTTTGCATTTCTGTTGCATACATACTCCTTTCAATTTTTAAAAACTTTTTCCTCACAGAGAATCTGCTGGCCACGTGGAAGCGAGTGGGTCTGGAACTCAAGCCACATTCCTCAGCTGAGTGCAACTTCTGCAGGAGGCCACTGCATTTTGAAGTGATGAGTGAGAGAGAGAGATCCTACTTCTCCGGCATGAGCAAGTTGGTATCTGCCCAGGCCTGAGTGTGTCGTGACCTCAGTTACTCACTGAACCCCAGGCCATGTCGTATCCACATAGTCTTCAGAGTTGTCTTTATATGTGAATTAAGTTATATTAAATTTTAATCTATAGTAAAAGCACAGTCCTGAAAATAAATTCTTGTTTAAGTGATGGGTTCTGTTATTGGCCACTGAATCAGAAAAACCTTTTTCTTCATCTCTTTCGCTGTGGTCTGTATTGCTGACACATGTGAAATGATGGGTGTGTCCTAGCCCTCTGGCAGTGACTGTGGACCCTGCTGGGGCCGCAGACCCTCCCACACGGCGTGAACCTAACTCATCTCCACTGCCCGCCAGCCCGCCACAGCCCTGCAGCTAAGGGGCTCTGAGCAGGCTGGCCCCGAAGCGGCTGTCACTCCAGTTCCTCCCCCTCTAATTGTCCTGCCACAGCAGTGTCCCTCCCTGCCTTCCCTTCTCAGCTACTGCCTTGGCCTCCGGCTTCCCTGTGAAAGTAGGGCAGTCAGAAGGGAACCGCTTGTCTGTCCCTGCTGAGTCTTTCAACCCGTCTGCCCCCTCTACCTGTGATCGTGTCCCTTCCAGAGACAGTGCACATGTCCGTCCTCCTCCCTCTGACTCCTTCCGCTTTTTTTTCTGGGTCCTATGGTTTCTAGCACCTTCCTGCAACCACCTCTAACCTTCTCGGTCATGAGGTCATGCATTTATCCCCATTGGGCTACAGCAGGCTTTGTCGCCCACCTACAAATAAGCCGCTCTCCCTCAGTCTAGATCCTCTTCAAGCTGCTGCGGTTCCCTCTGGTCCTCTGTCCTGCACCTGCGGAGGCTACTGTTTTGGGTTTTTTTGGTTTTTTTGCCACGTCTTGCCTTTATCTTGCCAAATCCAGTGTTTTCCCTTTCATTGGCTCTCCCTGTGGTCTTTGAGGTGGCTGTCCTTGGCCTTTTCACAGCATGCTCCTCATGAACTGGTCCCTTTTTGAATATTGAGCCCTCACCAGCTTCATCTCTAATTGCACTTAGCATTTTACACTTGCTCCATGTGATCCCTCCCAGCCCTGGGCTTTCTGGGCCAGCGGGTCACTGCTGGCTGCTGTCGGACAAACACCTCGAACTGCACAGGTCCAGGGGACACCTGGGCCTGCCCACGTACTGTGGTCCCTCATGGGGAAGTCAGCTCTCTTTCCTCACAGGAGACTGTTGGCAGTCCTGTAAATTCTAAGACACATGGCAGGCCAGCCCACTTCCTGTCACCTCTGCTGCTGCCATTCCAGGCGTGCCATCACCCTGGCATCTGCCCCAGCCCTGACCCCACACGGCAGCCTGAGAGAGAGAGCTTTTAAAATTAAATCGGATTATGTCCCTCCCCTGCAGAAAACTTGCCTGGGCCTTCCAGTGGCACTCGGACTGAATTCGAGCTTGCTCTCACAGGGTGACCATATTCTCTGCCGTCGGGATCCCATCCCACCGCCATTCTCCACTCATTCCCTCTGCTCCAGGCGTTGGTGCACTCTCCTAGGCCTCAGACCTCCCAGGTACTCTCCAGCTTCTGGGACTTGCTGTTAGCCATTGTTTCTTCCCTAGATTTTTCTAGCCTGGGTCACGGCGTGGCTGCCTCTCTATATAGGACAAGAGTTCTGAGGAGACCTTTCCTGAGCCCCGGGGTAAGGCAGCCCAGCCCCTCTAGTGTTCTCACTGCCACTTGACCTGTGCTGCCCTTCAAAGCCCTGGTCACCACCCTCAGTGACTTTTCCCCTGTTGATCATGTGCTCTGTCTCCTCACTTCTATATCCCCAGTGCCCAGCACAGTACCTGACACACAGCAGGCACCGAGCTAGAGTGTGCTGAATAGAAGGAGGCTTTCTTCACTCTAGCTGCTGTCATAAAACACCCCAGACACCAGGACACATCCATTTCTCACAGTTCTGGAGGCTGGGAAGGTCAAGATCAAAGTGCTAACAGATTCAGTTCCTGATGGGACCCCTCTTCTTGGCTTACAGACTTTTTCTCTCAAGCCACTAGTCCCGCCATGAGGGCCTCATTTCGTAACCTAATGTAATTATCTTCCAAAGGCCTGCACCTCCGAATGGCAGCACACTGCCATCAGGGCTCTGACACAGGAATTCAGCCCATAACAGGGACCAAAGGTGACAACCAAGTCTACTTCACTGGAAAGCATAGGGGAGCTGAAGGAACTCCAAGCAGCAGGAGGACAATGACAATGCCCAGGCTTGCTCCCCTCTCTTAGCTCCAGAAGGGCAGCTGTGGCTCTCTCCTCCCTGGACACAGTTGTGCTGGCACACCTGCCCGGCGTGCTGTCTCCGGACTGGCCGGAGACAAGGGCCGCGTTCTGGTCCTATCACATAAAGCCACACGTCTAGGCAGCTGCTGAGCATGATGGGAGTCACGTCACCTCACAATCACCACACGGTTCCTCTCTGCTCAGGAAATACGCCTCACTCGCTTTCAAAGCCCTGTTTCCATGTGAGCGGCGGGGCTTTCCCATTGTCCCCCCACTCCCCCCGTGTTCCCACGCCGGGAAATCCCTCCACCTCTTTTCCTCCCAGTGTGACTTGTTCCTCTAGCGTGGGTCATGTTTCTCTCTGAACACTCAGCAAGACCTCCCTTCCTCGTAAAACCCAGAGCCACCTGGGTCAACGAGGTTGGTCACCCACCTTCTCTCCTCCCTGCTACTCGGGGTTATGGGAACAAAGGATGAAGGTACGATCTGCAGGAAGTGGATGGGATTCGTGAACTGCAGAAAAATGAGAAGCGGGGCTTCTAACAAGGACTTGAGGGTAGAAATGTATGAGGTGGAAAAGAGTGAGTTGTTTCCAATCTTAGTGGGGAGAATTTCCTTACATTTACGTTTCCTCCTATCAGATTTCCCTATGTCTGGTGCCCTGTTTGTCTAGTACTCACTGCCCCGCGACAGCAAAAAGCACAGGAGGCAACACCAGGGTCCTGCTCCCAGCTTCCTGTGCCCCTGATCCAATCACATCTGCCTCCGAGACCCACTCAGTGCTCTGCGTGGAGGGTCAGTCTCTGGGTGCAGATGAAAAAGCAAATCCACATCAGCATAAGCCCCTTACCTAATAATGACGACTGGGGACTGCTAGGTTTCTCCAACCTTCACATGAGCACCAAGCCTTCTAACAGCCTGCAGAGCAACCCTGGCCACCCCTGTGTGCAGATGAGCAAACTGAGGCTCCAAAGGAGAGATCACCTGCCCGAGACAATCCAAAGGGCAGAGCTGGTAGTTAGCCCAGGTAAGTTGACCTGAGTGCCACTCTTCCCCAGCCTTGCAGAGCAGGCCTCAGCTGGAGCTCGCGCTCCTTCCCCGGCGGAGGATGGGGCCTGGAGCCAGTCACGGGCGCCCTTCTTGAACACAGCACACTGGCAGCCCCTCTCAGCAGCCCCACCTGAGCCCAGGACTTGGGATAAGGAGACTCTTCCCCTTCCGATCCCGGGGACAACAGCAGAACTTTTTTCTGCAGGTTGAACCAAGGGCTGCGGACCCTCAGACTCACTTAAGCCAGTAGTCATTCTACCATAGCCCCCATGCTTCATCTCCAAAATGCTCTTCTGAATCCGAGGCCCCAAAAGAACCAGGACTGTGAGTGTCAGTGGGTGAGTGGCTACAGGAGAGTTCTGTCTGGGAACTGCCTGGGGGCAGACTCAGCTGTCCTGAGATACAGGCAAATTGTGCCCCCACTCCCACATGCCGAGTGATTGGGCCTGGCTTTCTGCTCCTGCTCCTCGGTGTGGTCGGAAGAGCCTAAGAGCCATTCAGCAGGGGCCTCCCCTAGACTCCAGCCTGAGGGAAACTTCTTATTTTCTTTTTTCCCCAGGCACAGGCCAAGGAAGTACCCAGAGCCATGCCAGTCCTCCAGCCTGCTCCTCCAGAAGCGAAGAGGCCTTCTAAAGAGGCATGACAGAGCCAGGGCGCCTGGGTGACTCAGTCGGTTGAGCATCTGGCTTTGGCTAAGGTCATGATCTCACTGTGTGGGTTCGAGCCCTGCATCAGGCTCTGTGCTGACGGCTAGCTCAGAGCCTGGAGCCTGTCTTTGGATACTGTGTCTCCCTCTCTCCCTGACCCTCCCCTGCTCACACTGTGTCTCTCTCTCTCTTTCTCAAAAGTAAATAAAAAATTAAAAAAAAAAAAAGAGGCAGGATAGAGCCCAGACGGGACTTTTTTAAAAGTTTATTTATTTACTTTGAGGAGGGGGAGCTGGTGGGGAAGAGAGGAGAGAGAGAGAATCCCAAGCAGGCTCTATGCTGTCAGCGTGAAGCCCAATTCAGGGCTCAATCTCCACAAACTGTGAGATCATAACCTGCTTAACCAGCTGAGCAACCTGGCACCCCTATGTGGGATTTTTGGTTGGTGGATCAGACCTTTCTGTCTTTCTGTCCGGAAAGCAGATAACAGGGGCCACCAGCCTACCGTAGGAGGCCCTATGACCAAGTCAGAAAGAGGAAGGTGGCCCATTTTTCTTGGCCAGCTATACCCTGGAGGGGGGCAAAAGCAGCACCCCCCCCCACCTCAGGGCCGCCCATAACCAGGCTGCAAGATCAGCCAAGTCTGTGGCCAGCTCCAGCCTTCCACCTGAGAGTCCCAGAGCAGCTGGGCTGGGCTCCAACTGTCCTGAGCCAGCTGGCTCCACTCTCCTGCCACCCTAGGCCCCAGCTCCAACTGTCCAGCTGCATGAGTCCCTTCTGATCCTCAAAAGGCAGGTTCAGCTGTGGGGGCAGTGAGGCCGCAACCTCCAAGGCTCCAGGCCTGACATGACCCACAACTCCCCACACACATGAGTGCAGACTGTATCATCTATCAGTCTGTCGTCAAACACTGGTCATTGGTGCTTCAAGTAATGTCTGGAACTCTACACTGAATATCAGAACTAGAAATTCACACACATACTTCACATACTTCACCTTCATCAGATGTGGTTGTGTCTCCTGCCTAAGCACAATCAGCTGTGAAAGGCAAGGGCAGGGAAGGCAGGCCCACGTTTGTACCCAGGTGGTGGCTCACCCAGGTGTCCCTCTGATGTCAGAACAGAGAGACCCAGCATGCACTCTGGTGAAAACAGAAGGGGATCGATTGTGAGCTTACTCCAGAATCTTCTGTGGCTCCCAGCTCCTTGCTGTGGGGAGCTACCCAGGGGCCTTTCCCCAACCTGGGCCAGCCTCCTGGGCACAGCACACGCATGGCCACAAGAGGGTGCAAAGGTCCCTCTGAACTCCCCACAAAGCTTCCCCCCCCCCCCCCCACTCCAGGGCTGCTGCTTCTCTGGACGTTGCCAGGGGGCAGAAATAAAGCAGGCCTGGGGCACCTGGGTGGCTCAGTCAGTTAAGCGTCCAACTTTGGTCATGATCTTGTGGTGCTCCTTCATGATCTCATGGTGCTTCTTCAAGCCACACTTAAGATCCTCAGTCCCCTTTTCTCTCTGCCCCTCCCCTTCCCCTTTTCTTTCTGCCCCTCCCCTGCTCCCATCTGTCCCCCCTGCTCCCTCCCCACCCTGTGCTCTCCCTCTCTCAAAAGTAAATATTTTTATGTGTATATCTATATCTCTATATATGTCTATATCTATATATTTGTATATCTATATCTATATCCAGATAGATATAGATACAGACATAAAAAGTTCTCTGCCCAACAGAGAGGTGCTGACCCAGCCTGGGAACCAGAGGGGTTGAAAGGAACGGAAACCCAGCCTGTTCTCAGCGAAGGACCAAGCAGCTGCCCTTAGCAGCTTCCCTCCCCTGCAGACCTGTGTTCTGTGGGCCCTCCCTTTTTCTACTTGTCAATTTCTCCCTAATTTCTCCCTAATTCTCCCTAAAACCTCTGTCACTCCTCACACTAGGAAGGAAAGCCTGGCGAATTATCTCTTCCCTTCTCCCACCCATACCTCCAGTGAGCTCATGGTTAGCCATTCAGCCTACCAGTAGCATTTATTGAGCACCAGCTATATGCCAGGGGTGGGAATGGGGGCGGCAGAGCAGTGGTGTTGCAGGGCCAGCAGGTGAAGGCAGACAGGCAAGGCGGGCGTCGGGGGTTGGGGTGCTGGGCTGTCACTCTGCCGTCGTGGGGCCCTGGCAGAAGTTCCGGTTATAGAAGTGGTGGTTGTCCCTGGTCAGGGCGGTGCCCAGCTGGGCCCAGAAGCTGCGCTGGCCACTGGGCTGGTGGGGCCAGAAGAGGACACTCTGGCGGCAGAGGCGCTGGCGCAGCCGCACATAGCGGGAGCGGTGGGTGTTGGGGCGCAGGATCACCAGCACCACGACGTCCTTGCGGTCCTCCAGCAGGCGCTGCTGGGCCAGCAGGAAGCTGGCACGCAAGAGGCCGCTGACCCTGTCTGTGTGGGCCAGCACAAACAGCGTCTTGCGGCTGCTATAAACTGAGGCCCACAGGTTCTCAAAGAGCGTTTTACCAGGTAGCCAGTCACGCTCCTCCAGGCACAGGCGGAGCGCCCGGCGCCCGCGGCGCTCCTCTAGCCGTACCCGCAGCTCATTGTACACCCAGTCGGCCACCGCGCTCTGGGTCTTGTCGAAAACCACGAAGGCATCGTAGAGCAGGGCATCCGCAGCCTGCCGCCGCCCCCACCGGGGCAGCCAGGCCAGGGCCAGGTGGAAGCAGTACCAGAGGTCCCAGCCGCAGAGGTGGTGGAGCATGGGCACAGCGAGGCCCAGGGCCACGGTCAGCAGCGTGAGGCCAAAGCAGTCCCAGGAGAGGGCCTCATCCAGGCAGAGGCGTAGGTCCTGCGCAAAGATGCTGCGTCCCTGGAGCTGCCCTGGACTGCCGCACTTGACGTGGCTGGGCAGGCCGGGCACCGCAGCCTGCACCTCCAGCAAGAAGTCCACGAAGGTCGCCCCGCAGGCACAGTGCAGGGGGTTGCCGGTCACATCTAGGACTTTCAGGGCACCCGCTAGAGAACCGAACCAGGAGGGCTCCACCGTCTTGAGGGCGTTGGCACTGAGGTTGAGCTCTCGAAGCCTTGTGGCGAGAGCAAAAAAGCTGGAGGCCACGAAGCTGATGCTGTTGCTGCTGAGGTCCAGCCTCTGGAGCTGGGTCCCGTTAGGCAAGCTGCCGTTGCTCAGGGCCTTCAGTTGGTTTCCCGCCAGGTCCAGGGCTTCCAGCCTGGGGAGGAAGACCAGGCTGCTCCAGTTGAAGAAAGCCAGGTAATTGTCACGGAGACGCAGCAGCCGCAGGCTCTTGGGGAGGTTGTCCAGGGTGCGTGGCAAGAGGGTATGCAGGCGGTTCTGGGACAGGTCCAACTGGACCAGTCTCCTCAGGCCTCGGAAGAAATGCAGATACAGGTCTCCCTCAGCCCACATCCGGCTCAGGGCATTGCCGCTGAAGTCCAAGGCCCACAGCGAGGCGCTGCAGAGCTGCTGGGACACGCGGCTGTGGATGTCGTTGTGCGCCAGGCTGAGGTAGCGCAAGGTCGGCAGCTGCGCCACAAAGCTGAGGTTGTGGCCCACGCCCTGCATGCTGAACGGCTGGCTGTTGTAGCTGAGGTCCAGGGCCTCCAGCCGTGGCAGCTCCGTGAAGGAGCGCCCGTGGTACAGGTCCAGCTTGTTGTGGGACAGGTCCAGCACCCGTAGGCTGGTCAGCGGCACAAACTGTGAGCCATTGACCGCCTGCGAGATGCTGTTGCGGCTCAGGAGCAGGCACTGGAGGCGCGAGAGCCGGGCAAACATCTCTTGCTGGATCATCACTAGGTTGTTCCGTGACAGGTCCAAGGTGAAGTTGAGGGTCTTGCAGCTTGGCATGAAGCCCTTGGTTCTCAGGGTGTCCAGTGGGCCCGGAGCGAGGTCCCTGGATGGCAGCCAGACTCTCTCCCCACCATCCGCCTCCCCTGTGGCAGCCACCAGCTCCGTGGCTCCACTTATGCGGTTGTCTGACAGGTCCACGTATTGCAGGCCAGGGAAGGCCCCGAAGATGCTGAGCTGGGCCTGGTTGATGAAGTTCATCTGCAGGTGCAGACGCTGGAGCATGGGCAGGTGGACCAGCGACTGGAGCGTGGTCTCACTGAGGGACCGGAAGAAGATGCCGTGCATGTCCAGCTGTTGCAGTGAGAGCAGGCTCCTGAAGGAGGGCGCCAGATGCAGGTGGGCGAAG
Organism: Suricata suricatta; assembly: GCF_006229205.1. Classification (NCBI taxonomy): domain Eukaryota; kingdom Metazoa; phylum Chordata; class Mammalia; order Carnivora; family Herpestidae; genus Suricata; species Suricata suricatta. Next base: position 20,277,518 of record NC_043711.1, read on the forward strand.
GACACCTTCTTGTGGTAATTGAAGGACAGGTTGAGTCTGCGTAACTGGGCCAGGCCCTGGAAGGCTGTGGTTTTGGTGATGCAGTCGTATAGGAAGTTCTCGCTCAGGTCCAGCACCCTGAGGTTGCCCAGGCCATGGAACCAGCTGGGATTCAATGTGTGGAGAGAGTTGTCCTTCAACACCAGGCCTTCGAGGTGGCTCAGGTGGCTGAAGGTGTCAGAGTGCAGGTTTGGGGATTTCTTGGGGCACTCCATACAGGGGTTGCGGGCGTGGTCACAGCGGCGGCAGTTCCCACCCACATCAAGCACACGCAAGGCGGTCAGGTTGGCCAGGTCCTCAGGTGCCAGGGTGATGATGTGGTTGTAGGACAGCAGGAGGTACTCCAGGCTGGGGGGCAGGCCGCGGGGCACCATGGTGAGGTTGTTGTACTTGAGCGACAGGTGCGTAAGGTTGCCCAGGCCAAGGAGGGCGCCCGGGGCCACCTGCAGGGCCTGCGGGCAAGGGTTCTTGTAGTAGCAGTTGCCATCCAAGAACAGGAAGCGCAGGGCATGCAGGCCTGCGAAGTTGGCAGGGTCCAGCACCAGGATGTTGGTGCGGCTCAGGGACAGGGACATGAGGGAACTGGGCAGGGCGGGGACGGTTGTGATGCTGTTGTAGCTCAGGTTCAGCTCCTCCAGGGTAGGCACGGCCAGGAAGGTATGGGGCTCGATGGTCATGTGACAGGGGAAGTGCATGGGGCTGAGGCTGGCAGGCGGGCAGTTCCATTTGAGGTTGAGACTCCGCAGGTTGGACAGGTGGACAAAGTCGGAGTCGTGGAGGTGGTGGATGCGGTTGGAGTACAGGGAAAGGCTGGTGACGTTACCGCGGGGGGCTGCCGCCGAGAAGCGAGGCACAGACTTGAGGAACAGCCAATTGCAATTCACCAGGCCGTGGCGCTGGAGCTCACAGGGCAGGAAGGCAGGCAGGGCGCCCTGGGCCAGCGCCACAGCCACCACGGCGGCCTGTACCAGGAGAGACAGGGGGTGCAGGGCACCACCGCAGGGGCCCTGCGGGACTGTGAGTTTGCAGCCCCAGCCCAGCTCCACCTGCCCCCCCTTCCTGGGGTCTCCCAACAGGGCTCCCAAACCCTCTCCCCAAGCCTTCCTCGGGGAGGCTCCTGCCTCTCTGTCCAGCACCCACCCCACCTCTAGGCCTCACGGAGAACTTAGACCCAGGTCTCAGACTCAGCCTTCAACTCAGAACTGCTTCTGAAACCTGGAATCCAGACTCACAATCTAGAACTCTCACTCAAAACCAAATCCCCATCAGACAGGAGAGCCAGGCAGGCAGGCAGCAGGCCCTCCTGGTTCTCCCTGACTTTCCCTTTTTCTTCCTCAGAGATCATTTCTCTTCCTTCCTGAGCATGGAGGCCTCTGGCTCCCTTCCGTGCAGCCACCCTGAAAAGCTCTGTGTCCTCCACCAGCCTCTCCCAACTCTTCCTCCTCCCTTTGGCTGAGTCTCAGGAAGGAATGAGGGTCTTCTGCTGGGGTCCAGGCTGAGGACCATCCAGGACCCTGGCTGGGACAGGCACTGCCCAGCTCTTCCCCCTCTCCCCACCTCTCCCAGCCCAAGCACTCAACCCACTGTAGGTCGGAACAGATCAGAGGGGGTAGGCAGCAATGGGCCAGACATGGCCCAGTCCTGCTGCGTCCACTTTGCTTGTAGTCCCCACGCCACCACTGAGTGAAGCCCTAGGCCTCAGCCTCCTCATCTGCATAATGGGTTTGAGTCTCATTGCCTAGAGAAAGGCTCCTGCTCTGAAATCTTCAGTGTTCCGTGAATGTCCCCAAGGCCAGTTTGAGGAATAACCCCTTTCACTATTTGTAGCCACCAACCCCCCCCCCACTTCCCACTGCCCCCCTTCCCTGGGGGGCTGAGGGCTGCTGACCTACCATGACAGGGAGAAGGGCTTCTCCAGAGGGTCTGGATGGCAGACTGGGCAGCGACTGCAGGGAAGAATGCCTGGAGCTCACAGCCCCTTCCCACAGCGTTAGCTCAGAGAACAGAGGAAGTGAGAATTTAGAAATAACACAGTAGCCCCCTCCCTCACCCCCACCCTGCCCGCAGTGAGGGGGGTGGCAGTGTGGTGAGTCAGAGGCCATTTGCATAGGCAGATGTAGACAGCCCCTTCCCTCCTTCCTCTTTCCACTCCCCCACTGCCCCCAACCCTATCCCAACAATCTGCCACCGCAGAGGGTCTCACGCCTGTTATCAGGGAAAGGCGGAGGCCCAGAGCCCAGGCTCAGGCCAGTGAGAAATAGAATTGAGGGCAGTGCCGGATGTGGGCTGGGCGTGCTGACACCCGTGTCAGGGCCCCTTGTCCCAAGAGGACTCTCACCCTCACACCTCAGCCCCTCGGCCCCTGCCCCAAAGGGAGCTCTCTCTCGGGCCAGTGGTTCCCACATCTGCCCTTTGCTGCCACTGCAGCCCTGTCCCCAGAGCTCTGCAGGGCCTGACATACCAGGGAGTGCGGCAGCATTGGCCCCAGTCAGGCTACACCTGCCTGCACCACAGCCAGCCACTTCCTCCAGGAGCAGGGCCTCCTGATCTGCATTCCTAGTGTGTCTGGGGCCCCGTCTGAGCATCACCCCACCTCACAGCTGTGCCAGCTGGGCAGATCTTCCCACACTCCCTCTGACCCAGCAGATCATAAGATTGCTCAGGCCCAAAGCCACAGGGGACTTGGGCCCCTCAGCAAATCCTGTTGGCTCCACCTTCAGAATCTGCCCATTGCCCACTAGTGCCACATTCACCAGCCTGGCCCGAGCTGCCATCATCTCTTGCCTAGACCAGTGCAGTTGCCACCAACTCATGAGTTGCCCTGCTTCTGCTCTCATAACCCCACAGCCTATTCACATTCAGCCCCTAAGTCACATTAGGTCCTTCCTCTACTCAGACTCCTCCTTAACCCTTTCTGGAATCAAAGGCACAGTCCACATAATGGCCAAAAAGGTCCTATGGGATCTGGCCTCCCATTGCCTCCCTGACTAGTCTCTAGCCACCTTGGTCTCCTTGCTCTGACTTGAATACTCCCATGCAGTCTCCGCCCCAGGGCCTTTGGACTTACTGTTCGCTCTGCCTGGAAGCTCTTTTCCTAGATATTCACATGGCCCCTCCCATTGCCCCCTTTATATCTCAGCTCACACATTACCCTCTGGAGGCCTTCCCCAACCTTATTTTAAACCTCCCACCGTGGATTTGGTACTCCTAAGCCCCTGTACCTGCTACTTTTCTTTGTCCTAAGTTTTTACTTGCTAACACATCATATCATTGATTTTCCATGGTTTATTGTATTTTGTCTTATTCCCCTGCTGGAATGTCTGCTTCAAAAAAATTTTTTTATGTCTTTTATTTATGTTTTGAGAGACAGAGAGACACAGCGTGAACAGCAGAGGGTCAGAGAGAGAGGGAGACACAGAATCTGAAGCAAGCTCCAGGCTCTGAGCCAGCTGTCAGCACAGAGCCTGACGTGGGGCTCGAACCCATGATCCGTGAGATCATGACCTGAGCCGAAGCCAGCCGCTTAACCGACTGAGCCACCCAGGCGCCCCTGGAATGTCTGCTTCTTAATGGCAATAGTCTTTCTGTCTGTATACCCAGGTCCCAGAGTGCCCAGAACATCATAAAGTGGTCACTCTTTGCTGCATCCATGAGTCTCCAGCACTCAGCTCTGGGCAGGCACAGAATGTCTCTAAATCATGGCTGGATGGATTAATGAATGAACAAATAGGGCTTTGGCCTGGGCTAGACACCCACCACCCTGCTTTTCCATGCCTTCCTCTGGGTGGCTATCATGATAGGCAGGCCCCCAGCTGCCAGGCATCCAGCTGGCATGCAGGCCCAGGGCTTTAGCAGTGTGGGGGTGATGGCATGGTCTTCCTGCCCACCTAGGAACCAGTGTTTGGGGGTGAATGAGGACAGACAGCCCACTCTGGATCCTGACGAGGGTTCCAGCTCTCCTCTCTGTACTTCCAGGGTCTTTAGTAGGGGCTGGGAAAGGCCCCAGGAATGGGACACTCCCTTGAGCACTAGCCCAAGACATGCTCCTCAAAGAAAGGACAGTGCCTATTCAGCAGCTGAATCCTAGCCACTGACCCCTCACATCCCCATCTGTACACAGCTCCCTTCTGGCATAGGAGGGGTCCCCCATCCACTTCTCTGAGGCACAGACTGAATTCCTGGCTCCTGTTGGATCCCAAGCCTACAGGAAACCCTGCCAGAGACCCTGGGACCAAGGAGTCAGACCCTTGTGGGCAGAAATCCAAATATGAGGGACTGGGCCAATGAGCTGACAGGTCTGCATGCATGTGTGTGCATGCGCATGTGTACACACACATACATGCATGCACAAACCAGAGCCACCAAGATCCACAGGTCCAAGATCCATGCCACAGCCCCAAAGAGGCCAGGAAACCTAGTGGGCAGAGCACAGCCAGTGTGGCAGGCTGAAGAATATCCCAAGGAGATCCACACCCTAATCCCCAGGAACCTAGGAGTATGTTTCTGTACATGATAAAAGGGGCCTTGCAGGTGGGAGGAGGCATAGGATCCTAAGTGGAGAGAGTATCTGGAAAGTGGGGAGGTGAAAAGAATCACAAGCATCCTTATGAGACAGAGGACCTGACAGAAGAAGGCATGTGACCGGGAAGCAGAATCAGAGATGCTACCTCTCTGGTTTGAAGATGGGAGCAGGGAATGCAGGCTTCCCAGGTGGACACGGTAAGAGATGCTTGCCCCTCCTTCAAATGGAGCAAGCCCCGCTAGCACCTGGATTTCAGCCCTGTCAGACTCTGACCTTGTTAGATTCACAAGAACCGCTAAGACATTAACTATGCGGGGGTTCAAGCCGCTAAGCCTATGGTATTTTGTTACCACAGCCGTAGGACACTAACACACCCAGATGCTCCATCATGGTGAAGGTGTGCCTGTCTTTTGGGCTGAATTCCCGTCATCAAGGGGACCTGTGTGAGGTTTGAGTCCTCGAGCACACAGACATTTGTTCTCCCACTCACCTGTAGCGCACCTAACAGGCTGACGGGCCCCTTCAAAGATGAAAGGGCACAGTTATATACCCGATTCCCAGCGTCAGACATGGATCCCTCAGGGCCAGACTCAGGTGTTTGATTTAAAAATATTTTATTCTTTAAAAAATACAGCATTCAACCATCTTATCCTGTAGGGACCCCCTACCCCAGCCCTGACTAAACCCACCCCCATGGCCAAAGGCTTCTGGGATGTGCTGGGGCCCTAGTCTCAGTTCCCCTGGGGGCCAAGCTCATTCTAGGCTCCCTACCCAGCCCCCTTGAGTCAGACAGGCAGGGTCCCCAGACCCCTTGGGCACACATATGAGAGGCAAGAACAGCAACAGGGGAAGGTCAGGAAATGCCAGCTCAGTGGCCCTTGGAAGCTGCAAGAGTGTTCTGTCAGCAGCCCTCCTGCCCCACAAGTAGTAACCCTCCCCTGGAGCCCAGGTTGGGAAGGAGGCAGATGGCCGGGAGCGGTGGGGCGCATAGCCCCACAGTCCGCATGCCGGGGCAGCTCAGGTCCGGCCACCTAGCTGTCATCCCCGTTCTCGCCAGGGCCACGGATGAGGCGCTTGTGGCCCCGCTTGCCCCCTGGGCCCTTGGGCTTGGCAAAGGCCTGCTTGAAGGCGTGCTGTTTGGGGTGCACCTCGTCGTAGAGGAACTCGGCTGTCAGCTCCGCCCCATCTCCGATCTCAATCTGCGTGGGGCAAGGCAGTTGTCTGGTGGGGGGCCCCCGACACACACCACCCTTGGTCACCTCCACTCCTGGGACAGCCCCTCGAACTCCTACACTCCAGCCCGGGGGCCTCCTCCCAGATCCCCCACCTGGAGTGCCACCTCCAGAACACACTGCTCTGCATGCTTTTTAGACACTGGGAGAGGAGAGTCATGGGCGGTCAAGATGAGGGCTTGTCCATGCCACCCGTCAGCTGGGCACCTTGGACAATGTGTGTTAGCCCTCGGGCCTCATCCACATCCATCCCACAAGGCAACAATGACCCCTACCCTGCCACTGTTCTTGGGACTCCAATGACCCATGTGGAGGGCGGTGTGAGAGGCCCCTGGGAGGTGAGGCTCTGGGGAATGGGCACCCACCTTCTTGGAGATCTCCAGCTGGAAGTCCTGTTCCACGGAGTCGAGGAGGCGGCTCTTACAGCTGGAATAGAGCATGCGCTCCTTGATGCTGCACTTGTACCCTGGCATCGAGTAGATGAACACTGCAGGGGATGGGGAAGTGAGCTGAGGCTGGGGACCTGCTGGCCCGTGCCCCCCACGCCCCCTGCAGCAAGCCCGCCCAGCCATAGGCCAGCGCTGCTTCTATGTAGCCATGGGTGGGGGACCCTGCTATGGGCACTCACCCACAGACTCAAGGTGGTCACCCTCATGGGTGTGCTTGTAGAGGAAGAAGTGGTAGCGGGCGGCATCTCGGGGCACCCTCGAGGGCAGCTGGGCCACTTCCGTGGGCTCTGTGTGCACCAGCTCGATGGTCTCCCGCTCCAGGTCCAGCTTCTACCAAGGTCAAAGGGGGATGTGAGGACCTGAGTAGCGGAGGGCCAGACCCACCCTAGCAAACAAGAAGTCCCCAAGGTGACAGGCAGGAACCAGGACAGAGGCTGCCTGTGGTCTCCCTTTCCCAGGACTCCTCATCCAGTTGGCCACCATGGGGGTCCCTGTGAAGAGGTCACTCCTGGGCCCCTATCTCTCTGCTTTGAAAGCTCTGCGAGAGGAGGAAGTCCCACCAGCAGCAGTGGACAGGACAATGGGGAGGGACTCAATCTGAGGGAGAGGCCTTTTGGGGGACACCTCATTCTGCTTGGAATGGGGAAGTCTAGGAGCAACTGGCTGATTTTAGTCAATGGAGCATGTGACTCTTGATCTCGTGAGTTCAAGCCCCACATTGGGCATACAGCTTACTTAAAAAAATTTTTTTAATGTTTTTATCTATTTTTGAGAAGAAAGGAGACAGAGCATGAGCAGGGGAGGGGCAGAGAGAGAGGGAGACACAGAATCTGAAGCATACTCCAGGCTCCGGGCTGTCAGCACAGTGCCCAAAACAGAGCTCAAACTCTTGAACTGCAAGATCATGACCTGAGCTGAAGTCAGAAGCTCAACTGACTGAGCCGCCCAGGCGCCCCGAGCAGAGTCTACACTAAAAAAAAGAAAGGTGACTAGGTGGCTCAGTCAGTCAAGCATCCTACTCTTGATTTCTTTTTTTAATGTTTTATTTAAAGTGAGGAGAGGGGCAAAGAGACGGGCAGAGAGAGGGGGGACAGAGGCTCCAAAGCAGGCTCTGTGATGACAGCAGACAGCCCCAGGCGGCGCTCGAACTCATACACTGTGAGTCCATGACCTAAGTTGAAGGTCATGCTAAGCTGAAGCTGACACTCCACTGACTGAGCCACCCAGGCCCCCTACCCCGTTTTTTTTTTTTAAGATTATATATTTATTTTGAGAAAGAGAGAGAAAGACAGCACATTTGAGCAGGAGAAAGGCAAAGAGAGGAGAGAATCCCAAACAGGTTCTGCACTGTCACTGTGGAGCCCGGCCAAGGGCTCAGACTCACAAACGGTGAGATCATGACCTGAGCCAAAACCAAGAGTCAGATGCTTAAGTGACTGAGCCACCCAGGCACTTCCTGACTCTTGATTTAACATGATCTCATGGTTCAGGAGATCGAGCCTGGCACTGAGGTCTGTGCTAACACCACAGAGCCTGCTTGGGATTCTCTCTTGCCCTCTTGGCCCCTCTCCCACTCGTGCATGCATGAGCACATGCTTTCTCTCTCAAAAATAAATAAATAAACACTAAAAAACGAAAAAGAAAAAGTAAAAGTAAAAGAAAAAGAAAGCAAGCAGGAAGCCTAGGCCATGGGAGCAGAAAGACCCACCCTGGGGAAGAGGGCAGTCAGGGGAGCGGCAGAGGGAGTCAAGAACGGGAAGGGACTCAGGACTGAGGAGCCGGTGTGGACTCCAGCCTGGGTATGTGTACATGGTGAGGAGGCAGAATGAGGGACAGTGTCTCACAGATGCCCCTGCATGCGAGCAAGGACCAGGCAAGGCAGGGGAACATGGTGCACCTACTGTATGAGGCGTCCACACTCAAAACAGGAACAGGGAGTGGCAGGGGAGGAAGCAGAGGGACAGCAGGTCCCCGAAAGTACATGGATGAGCTGGAGGGGACAGACTGGGGGTTGTGCGCACATCCGTGCACATGTCTGTGTAGGAGCAGGGGAGGGGCACGCTGTGTCCTGTGCATGTGCCCGGGGCGGGGACGGGCACTCACCAGCTGGATGTAGTTGATGGTCTTCTGTTTGAGCTGCTGAAGTGCCCTCTGGGCTGAGGGCTGTAGTGGGAAGGTGAGGCCCTGCAGAGTCTGGTGCTTGCTCTCCACGCTGATCTCCGTCTTCACCTGGGTCGAGAGAAGAGTGAGTGAGGCCCTTACTCACTAACCAGGGAGCAGCCCTCCTGGAGCACAGGCCTGGCCAGCTGGGCCTAATGCTACTTGGAAGCCCTCAGGCTGGGACTTGTGCCCACTGGTCTGGCACACCCACCTCGTTAATACGAATCTGCTGAAGCTCTCTCTCAGCCAAGGTGAGCGGGGCGGGTGCCGCACAAGACGACAGGTGCTTCTGGTACCCAGCAAAGGAGAGGTCGTCCTGGCCAGTGGATGCAGAAGCATAAATGGGTACCTGGGGCTGCTGCGCCGGCAGAAGCCCAGTGAGCACCCCAGCTTGCAGCCCCTGGACCCTCCCAGCTCTCTCCACTCCTCCCCAAGTTTGTCACCCACTTGATATGTGACCCTGCATAACATCCCACACTCTGTGGGCCTGTGATCCCAGACTGGTGGGGACTGGCCTAGGGGGCGTACCTTCACAGTCCCAAAGAGCTCATCCTTGATGTGACCACCCCCAAACTCCTTCTTCACTGTAGCCCGTGTGGCTGCATACAGCATCTTCAGCCGCACCTGAAGGACAGGAGACAAGCTGTGAGACTCATCACTGCTTCTCTCTCCAGAAGCAGGCAGGAGCCTTTGGGTGGGGACCAGGTCACAGCTTTGCACCCATATGCCCAGCAGAGGGCGCAGCACAGCGCAAGGATGCGAGGGGTGGAGCCTCCCCAGCCCGAAGTCTCTGCCTCCCAGAGCCAGGCAGAGGTGGCTGGGGGGCCTCTAGGAGATGTCAGGCTCCAAGCACAGGCACTTGCCCTCCCTCAGACTATGAGGCAGGACCTGGTATCTCTCCCCTTGACTTCCCAGAGCAGGGCTTTGTTATTTCACTCAGACCCAGCTTCCCCTCTCCCCTGATCTGGGGACTGGGCAGGGGTCCCTGGGACTCACAGGAGAATTGTCAGGTGACCAGGCAAGGAAGAGCCACTCAAAGCCCTGGGCATTCTGCGAGTCCAGGCGGTAGAGCAGATAACAGGGCTGCTGGGCATCCAGCAGCGGCAGCACGGTCCTGTCGTAGTCCTGGTCCCAGCAGCCCACCAGCTCCCGTGAGGCACCCAGCACGAGCTGCTCTAAGGGCAGAGGCAGGGTGAGCCAGGAAATAGTCATCTCCCATACCCACCTCAGACTGTGGACCTTCCTGGCTGGGGCTCGGATCTGCCAGCCCCTCCACCCACCTTCCCCTTGTGCCCCCAAGTCCCTGGAGGATGAGACTATGTGACTGAATCTGTGAATGAACGAATGAGGCACAAAGCTGCCAACTGTACGAACGCACACACACGTGAGCAGAAATGGCCTCGAGAATTCGCCCACAGACGACTAAGCATGGACAAACACGAGAAGATGTGGCTGCATTGCCCATAGCCACCAACAATGTGGTCCCCTAGCGATCACCCACCCACCCACCCTCCCAGCACAGCTGCTCAGGCCCAGCCCCACTGTGCCACTTCCTGCTCCCCTCCTCCCTTGGCCTGAGATTCTAGTGGAACCCCCAGCACACCCTTCTCAGAACAGCTGTGCTGAGGGAGGTAGGGTCTAGCCTCAGGCCACAGGGACCTGCAAAAGCAAAAGCGTGTGGGAAAGAGTGAGACAGGGGCTCCTATCAGATACTGTATAAATCTGTACCCTGCTGCCACTGGCCAGCTGTAGTCCCCTCCCCCCCAAATTAACAAACCTCTTAATGCCTGGGGTCAATAGGCTGGCCACTGACCTGACTGGTGCACACTGGCTGAATGGGCCATTAAGGCTGGTCATATACTTGACCTATCTACCTACAGGGCCTTAGCTGGGCTCCCAACACCAGCCCAGGTGCGCACAGGCCCAGGGTGGCGGAAGAACTGAGGCAAGGGTTAATCAATGCCTAGCCAGGGGGTATCTGACCACCAGGCTCTCCTGATGAGCCCAAACGTGCCAGGCCCCCCAGCCCAGCTGCCTCTCTGCAGGCCTCAGCCTGCTTACCTATCCTTCTAGAACTCAGATGGGGTCAAAACCAGCAGGCACAGTTGGCCCAACATCACTGCCAACAGTGTTTAATTTGTTGCCAACATTTTCAAAATGGGAAGTTTTACATAATAAGTGGAATTAACAAATTCTCTAGAAGGAGCTCAAGATGCACTCAGTAGGAGATGGGCAGGGGCTGTCTGTCAGGGTGTCTGAAGGTTCCTGGGGACTCCTGGGTGCCCCAACAACTATAATGCAGAACAGAGATAAGAGCCCACCTAGAGATTCCTCCTGGTGAACACCTCCAGGGGTGTCCTGTCTGAACACCTCCAGGGGTGTCCTGTCTGAGAGGCGACGGGCAGGGCTAAGAGCTAAGGTTGATGAGTCTATCTCTTTGGGGGGCAAGGAGGCTGTGGCCTGTTACCACAGGAAGCCTTCATTCTTGATCTACTACAGTGACCATGACCTGGCCTCTGAGGGCATCTGAACTTGGAGACCCTGGGCAAAATCCAGCACAGCTCTGGTACTAAAGCCTGGGGTGAATTCTGGGTCTGGGCAGAACTTGCTTTGTACTAATTCAATGGGTGAAAAGTTAGCTGGGCACCAAGCCCATTTTGGGGGCTTCCTTAAAGGGCCTCCTACTGCTGGCTACCAAGGATGCATGGGGGGCCCAGCCCATGCCCAGTGTTTGTACCCTTCACTTCCAGGGACAACCCTTAGCACAAAGAAAAGGGAAGAAGCTGCCACCAAGCCTCAATCTAATCCTCTGCCTCCCCAAATCCTCCCCCCACTTCAAGCCTCAGCTCAAGCTCACCCACCCCCAACTCCAATATGCTAAGCACCCACCTTGTGCAAGCCTCAGGCTCCCAGTGTCCGGGCCAAGGCTTAGCCAAGCCTGGAATCCCCCAGTCATGTTGGCAAAGCAAGCTAGGCACGAGTCCCTTTGCCCTGTTGTAGGGGCACTTCCCAAGGGCAGGGCCCGGGCTTCTCCTTGGGACTCCCCCCGGGCCAAACCAGCCTGCCGATCATAGAGGAAGGTGAGTGGCACTCGCCACATGGGGCAGTGCCTGGCCTCACTGATCTCCTGCTCCCATGCCCAGCCTAGCATCCTGGCTAGGCCTCTGACCCCTACATAGCCTCTGGGGAGCTGGACAGGACCCCTGGGCAGGGTTCTCCTTGCTGTCGCCAGAGCTTCTGTGTCTTGCTCTGTGTAACAGGAGTAATGATCGTGCCCACCAGCGACGCTCTCCTACAAAGCACTTCCCGTCCCCAGAGGGAGCAAGTGAGGTCCTGAAGGGGCTGGAGGCAAATGTCCCAGCAGCTCCCAGAGAGGCAGCTGGGTCTAGCCCCCAGTCTATGCTCTAGCCCATCAAAGGGGGCAATACAGGGCACTCACCGTCCTCAATGACGACTTTGATGAGCCGGATAGAGCCGGCCCGTGCCTTGGCGAAGAATTCCTTCAGCTCCTCGGTGGCTACAAGAACAAGGAACATGGTGAGGGATAAGCAGGCAGCGTGAGCAGAGTAGGCAGGGACACGTTCAGGGCCTGCTCCGTCCTGTGGGGTCTGGTGGTAGAGCTTGGAGCCAGGTTAAATACAGCCCCCCATGTGACTGGGAACCTGACACGGTCCACAAACATAAGCTCCCAAATTTAGCCAGCACTGTGGCCTGTTGGCTCAGATAGCACTGGTGACGAGGTAGGTGGGGACGGGCCAGCACACTCAAGGAAGGGGCAGGCTCTGGGCCAGGCCAAGCCAAACACAGTGAATGGCCCCCACCTGTCCCCTGCCCCCTAGGAAGGCCCAGGACTGCTGTGGCCTGTGACACTCCCAGTTCTGTCATATCCACAAACACAGAAATGCATGTTAACACACACGCACAATCTCACACACACATACACACACACATGCACCACCTTGTTGCATGTGCCATTGGAAAGTACCGGCTCAGTCCAGCACATGCGAATGTAACACACAAACATCCACGTGACACAGTGGAGGAGAAATGCAAACACCCTCATACATGACAACACACTCAGCTGGTCAAACATAAATGGACACACACATTTCGACACACAAACATATACACGGACACAGTCCCCAAAATGTTAACAAACACAAAGGCAAATGCAGAACCTGGCTAAGACATGTCTAGGCGCCCCGCCTGGGTGGCTCAGTTGGTTAAGCGTCTGCCTTCAGCTCAGGTCATAATCTCACGGTTCATGGGTTTGAGCCCCATGTCAGGCTCTGTGCTGACAGCTAGCTCAGAGCCTGGAGCCTGTCTTTGGATTCTGTGTCTCCCTCTCTATCTGACCCTCCCCTGCTCACGCTGTGTCTCTATCTCTCTCTCACTCAAAAATAAATAAAAACATAAAAAAAAAAGACATGTTGAGGTAAAAGGATGGACAGAGCATACACACAAATGCACAGGCATGCACGGCCAGCCCACCAGCCAGGCTGCCTAACCCTGAGAGGTCCTGAGCCCAGCCCTAGCACAGCCCTGCCAGGGGGACTAAGTCCTCAGCCCTTAGGCAGTCCAGAATGCTCCTAGTAGTGGCAATCAGGAACCCTCCAAAACAGACCCTGTCTTGGACCTTGGGTCACAGCTGGAAGGTGACAGCCAATGACCAAGAACCCAAGCGCAGAGGTGAGGACCAGGAACGTCACAGATCTACCAATGGTGAAGATGCAGAACCAAAGTTCAAGTGGGGAAGGGCCCAACTTGGGTCTCTGCGTGTGTTAGGGCCAGGCCAGCAGGACCTTGAGGCTATCCAGGGGTCAGGAGAATTCAGCAGGAACACAGCTGGAGAGCTGAGGTCAGAGAGTATTTATAGGGCCCATACTGGGCAGCTTGAGGGCAGGGGGTGGGGGCCTTTAGGAAAATAAACTCTGGTCATGTCCTTAGGGGACCCTCATGCAGGGTGACCCTGAGTCTGAGAAGTCAGGCTATGTACCATCCTCCATGGCCTCTGGGGGAGCAGGGTCCCCACCAAGTACCATGGCATGGAGACATAGTCCCACTGGGCCAGGACAGCACTGCTTATCAGCAGATTCCAACAAATCCCTGAGGAAAAGCCTGGCCTCTGGGCTTCCACCTTTTCCATAGTTGTGTGTGACCTCTGACCTCACTGAGCCTCACACTCATCTATACTGTGGAGCTAATACTCTCAAGGTACACAGAGGTGTGCTGAGGAGTAAATGGGAAAAAAATGCTCAGTAGTGGGGACTTTCCGAATA
>NC_043711.1:20291298-20301991 GCF_006229205.1 Suricata suricatta
GTGGAAGAGACACCCCCCCCCCCATGACTCCTCAGCCACCATCAATAATCCATAGGCCAGGCCTGGGACATCTGAGCCTCTGTCATCAAAGATTCATGCTCCCCCACCTCTCTGCCCCTGCTTCTGCTGCCCTGCCCTTCCCCCACCCCATAAGCTTCAAGTTACAAGTCTCCCCCACCCCCACCCCACGCTTCCCACCCGCCCTGCCCTGAGGTCACCAGATCCACAGGTATGGCCATAACTGTGCTGGCATCTGGGCATCCAGGGCGATTGATCTCACCTTCCACCTCCCCAGGCCAGAAATGGGAAGGAGTGGGCTACTCATAGGCAGGAGGGCTGGTGGCAGAGTGGGGGGCGGGCAGTCCCCAGTGATCCCCTAGCCGGGCCTGTCTCACCACGTGGGAAATGAAAGAGTGAGACAGCACCTTGGCCACACGACCTGTCAGCCCTGAGCAGGGAGGATGGGCCACAACTTCCGATCTCCTCCCAGATGGAGGCAGCAGCAGTGACCAGACAAAGGGGAAGGAAGGGGCAGGTCCAGGGGGCAGCTGTTCCCTTCTGTGGGCTGAGTCATGAAGCCACCCCTCCAGCTCCTCCAGCTCCTTCTGGAGAAGATGGCCCACCTGGTAGGAGGCTGTCCCTGACCCAGACTCTGGCCTTTTTTGGTCCTGTGGGGTGGGGCCAGGGAAACCCTCTAGGCGGTCTAGCCACCAAGTGGCCACAACCACAAGACAAGTAGAGATCCAGGCAGTCAGGCTGGTCGATGGTGGTGGTGTCCCCGGGCTGGGGATCCTGGTGTGGTGGGAGGAATGGCTGATGGCCAAACCACCAGGCTGTCTGGGCAAGCAGCCTGGGCTTTTCCCACAGGCCAGGCAGTCTTCCCAGGTTAGGGACAGAGGGGGACACTGAGGCCCAGGAGGGGTCAGGACACTTGGCTCTTGGCCGCTGCTTCTCCCCAGCCAGCATAAAGAGGAAACTAGGCCCTTGGGGAAGGGGGTAATGCTCTAGGCTGGAGAGGCTTGGAGTAGGGGGAGCTGGCCTTGAGTCTCTAAAGCCAGTACCCTCCCTCACATAGTCCATATCTGGACCCTTTTCTCTGCCTTCAGTCTGGGGCTGGAACCTTCTAACCCTGGCTGGGGCAGATTCAGGAGATCAGAGTGGAAAATGGTAGGGAGGTCAGAGGTCAAGGTCAGGCTGGCAACTCTCCCCACCCCACTTTGAAGGCCCTGTCCCAGGTTTTCCCTAGTCTAGCTTGCTCAAGTATGTGAGGGTCCTGGGAAGAGCCAAAGGTCAGGGACCCCCTCCTCATACAGATGCAAAACCATACAATCCTTACACAGACACATCTGCTACACGCATCCGTGGTAACAAATGAGATGTACCCAAACTGTGCACACAGACACCCACAGACATGTGCACACAGTCACAAAACACTGATGCCTAAAGATGGTTCCATGCGACAGTGGCCATTCAATCAGCTATTAGTGCATGTGCATGAATGACCCTAGACATACACAAGCATCTCATCCAGATGTGCACACACAGGACTGCACACACAAGTGCACATGTGTGCACAATCCCCCAGATGTGCACATCCGGGTACACCCACTCTCAGAAAGGAACAAAAAATAAACAGATGGGCACACACAGGCACCTCCACCCTCAGATGGGCACACAGATATTTCCACTACAGCTGTGTACGTACATG
The DNA here is from genome assembly GCF_006229205.1 of Suricata suricatta. Classification (NCBI taxonomy): domain Eukaryota; kingdom Metazoa; phylum Chordata; class Mammalia; order Carnivora; family Herpestidae; genus Suricata; species Suricata suricatta. The sequence continues at coordinate 20,293,007 of NC_043711.1, forward strand.
CACACCCACTCTCAACTATGCACAGTAAGTCTTACGCCCCCATATATGCCCACCCCAGGCTACCGTCGGCTGCAAAAGAGAACAGGAAGCTTCCCCAGACTGGTGCCAGGGAGGAGCAAATGACTGAACGCCAGGGAGGGAGCGCAGCCTTGAGCGGAGACCCTCGGCCCCCTACCATCCTCCCTCACCGTGGATGCCCGTCTGGTGCGCCATGGCTCGGTGCTCCGCTCCGCCAGCGCCCTTGGAGCCCTCGGCTCAGCCTTGGACCAGTTCTGCTCGCCCGGATCCGGAGGAGGAGGAGGATGTGGCGGCGGCCGCCCAGCCTCGCGCAGCTTCCCGGGCGGTGCCGCAGGACCCGGCCCAGAGCGCCCCGCCCCCGACGGGCGAGGCCAGGAGTGGGCGGGGACTCTGGGCCGCGCGTGCGCGCACCGTGCGTTTTGTTCCGGGTGAGCCTTTAGCGGGGAGTTGATCGGAGCGTCCGCGCGCTTGCGCGTGCTTGTTTGTGGCGACGAACGGGGCCTGCGTGTAGTCGGACATGCGTGGGCGCCCTCACGCGCGAGCGTGTCTATAGACCCTGAGCCGACTGCTCTGTGGCTGGGGCGCGAACGGGAGGGCGCAGGCAAGTCTTTGCGCCCCAAGCTAGGTGGGTTTCCAAGTGGGGTGAGATACAGGCGTTCCCCATTTATGGCCAGGAGGGGGTTTGCATGAGGATGGAAGCGCGCTTGTTTTTGAGCGGCATCCCTTTTCCTAGAGACGTTCCCTGAGCTCCCCCTGCGAGGTAAGGGCACCTCAAGACAGGCCAGGCCGCAGGCCCTGCGGTGATTGTGGGGGTCAGACTGACCTACCTGGCAGTTACCAAATGAATCCGTGGCGGCGACGGCCCTGCCCAGAGAGCAAGGGGCCACTAGGAGAAGAAGTTTGGAGACCTGGAGGTCAGCCTGACAGAGCTGAGGGACAAGTTTTCTGAGAAGAGGAAACCACATGTGCAAAGGCCCAGACGTTGAAGGAGGGCCAGAGCTTGGCGAGTGAGGAACTTCCCAGCTCCTAATCTACTTCTGGTTTGCAGCTTTGCATTCTCTGATATTAGCCCTGCTGTTCCCAGACAATCAATATAATGTATCTTCCAGGCCACTGTGAACCAGGGATGAGCACAGGACCACAGTCAATCCAGTCAGAGCCTGTCTCAGGACTTTGGTTGGGAAGATTGGGAAGGGGGCCCCCTTTGGGGGCTGGGGTTGCTAAGAATTGATTGCCTTGCATCTGGCCCCAGCTTGAGCTCCCTGCTCACTGTCTCACTGCCACACTCTGAGTAAGTAGCATTGTGCCCTCCTCTGTGTGCCCCAAGGCCTGGGCTTCTCATCTCCTGAGAGTACAGTGAACACAAAATTGAAGGATTTTCTTATTTATCTTCCTATGCACACCCTGAGTACTGGACCTGTGTAATGCTCACCTTGACGCCAGAACTCACAATAGAAACTAAAAACTCTGTGTGGCTTCACACCTGCCCTTGGGAGAACAGCTCATAGGCAAGTCCCCAACTCAACCCTGCAACAGCACAGATGGGACAGCAACACAGAGCAAACAGTTACATCAGCTCTCAGACCTGGCCACTTCCATCAGAGCACTTGGCAATTCTATGGAAGCATAAGAGGGTCAACTTCTTGGAAGCAGGAATTAGCCAAGAAAACAGGTTAATGAAAAACAATAATGTTATGTTCCCTGTAGAAATGTCTGTCACTGGATGAACTGTGACTACCTTAACTGCAAGGTCTCCCTTGTTGCCTGGCTGACCACTGCCTGCATCATTCTCTCCCCCACCACCCTCTTATTTTTTTTTTAAGTTTATTCATTTTGAGAGAGAGAGAGAGAGGGAATTCCAAGTAGGCTCCAACTGTCAGCATGGAGCCCAACGCTGGGCTTGAACCCAAGAACTGTGAGGTCATGATCTGAGCCAAAATTGAGAGTTGGACACTTAACTGACAGCCACCCAGGTGCCCTTATCACTGCCTGACACATATATTTACCTGCTTATTTGTTTATTGTCTTCCCTTTACCAGTAGTTAAATTTTGCTCCTGCTGTATCCCCAACACCTAGAACAGTGTTCAGCATTGATAAGTGTTCAGTATTATTTACCAAATAAAATGAATGAACAATTAGAGTCTCGGGGCACCTGGCTGTCTCAGTCGGTAGAGCGTGCAACTCTTGATCTCAGGGCCATGAGTTCAGGCCCTGTGTTGGGCATAGAGTTTACTTAAAAGTAATGAGTATTTATGTTGCACACTCACTATGCACTGGGCATATTTAATCCCCCTGACAGCCCTATGACGCAGGTGTTATTGTCTCTCTTTTACAGTTGAAGAATCTGAGGTTTGGAGAGATGAAGTGATTTGATACAGGTCACAAGGTGGTGAGTCTCCGCAAGAACCTTAGTTGCCTTTACTCAAGGCATGGAATGAAGGATGAGAAATCCTGTTGTTCATTGGCCCTTGCACCTTCCATCAGTATCTCATACCTCAGTGATGAAGGTTTGACCAGGAAAGGAAACGCCCCGGGGAGGCTGGGATTGGAGCCCAGTCCTGCTCCGCTTCAGAGCCTGGGATGCAGGCAAGGAGCCCAAGGGCCAGCAGAGTATCCAAACAGACTCCATCTCTGGCTGAGATCTGGTTTCAGGCAGAAAGATGAGAAAGTTGCACATAGTTCCTCAGATGAGTCCTGGGATGAACATAGTATCCAGGAACAGTTTGCTCCATTCTTTCTGATGTTTCTCAACAAAGAGTCAGCCATTGAAATGATTAGAACATACTGGTTTTTTCACATGGGTTAGAAGTTTAAATGTTAAAAACAAGAGTGAACTATAAAAATACTGAAGAAACAAAGGGAAGAGTTTGAAGAATCTTGGAGTGAAAGAGGCCTTCTGAGTATGTCACCAAACCCAGAAGGCATAAAAGATAACTTAAAAAAGGAAAAAAATCTATAAATTCATTTACATTAAACATTTTAAGAAAACAATAAAAGTCTCGGGGCATCTGGGTGGCTCAGTCAGTTGAGCATCTGACTTCAGCTCAGGTCGTGTTCTCACTACCTGAGTTCACTACCTGAGCATTGGGCTCTCTGCTGTTGGTGCACTTCAAATCCTCTGTCCCCCTCTCTTTTTGCCTCTCCCCCAATTGCTCGCTCTCACTCTCTCTCAAAAATAAACATTAAAAAATATTAAAAGTCTATATGGAAGGAGCCACCATCAAAGCCAAAACATGAACAGCAAACTGTAATTGGCTACAAACAACATACTTGTAACTCATTTCAAAATAAAGAGTTCTTGGGGCACCCAGGTGGCTCACTCCATTAAGTGTCCAGCTTCAGCTCAGGTCATGATCTCACGGTTTGTGGGTTCGAGCCCCACGTCAGGCTCTGTGCTGACGGCTAGCTCAGAGCCTGGAACCTGCTTCAGATTCTGTATCTCCCTCTCTCTCTGACCCTCCCCTGCTTGCGCTGTCTCTGTCTCTCAAAAATAAATGAAAAACATTAAAAAAATTTTTTTAACTAAATAAAGAGTTCTTATAAATCAATAAGAAAAAATCCCAAAGTCTCACTAAGAAGCTGGGCCAAAGGGAAAAGATACCCACAGAAAAAGAAATACGGATAGATCTCTCAGACCTATAGAAAGTTGGTTATCCGCTCTTAAAAAAATGGAAATCAAACTAGACTTCCATATTTTTATCTATAGAGAAAGATTAAAAACTTTAATGAAATTCTATGGGAAAATAGGCTGATGGAGGAGTAAACCTTCATGTAGAACAATATCTACAAAACTGTGAATGTGTATACCCCCCTTTTTGAATTGAAGTGAAAATTACAGAACAAAATTAACCATCTTAAATGGATCAAGGCAGTACATTCACTATGTTGTGCAACCACCATCTCCAGTTCTAAAACATTTTCACTGGGCTGCCTGGGTGGCATGGTTGGTTAGGTGTTCGACTGTTGATCTCAGCTCTCCTTTTTTTTTTTTTTTTAATTTATTTTGAGAGAGAGAAAGAGAACACAAGCAGGGGAGGGGCAGAGAGAGAGGGAAAGAGAGAGAGAGAGAATCCCAAGCAGGCTCTGCATTTGTCAGTGTAGAGCCTGATGCGGGGGCTCAAACTCCAAACCATAAGATCATGACCTGAGCCAAAGTCGAGAGTTGATGCTTAACCGACTGAGCCATCGAAGCTCCCGCCAGCTCAGGTCTTGATCTCAGGGTCATGAGTTCAAGCCCTGCATTGGGCTCTGTGCTGAGCATGAAGCCTATTAAAAAAAAAAAAAGTAAAACATTTTCATCACCCTAAAAGAAAACTGTACCCGTTAAGCAGTCCTCCCCCCCCCCCCCGCCGCCATTCCTCCCTCCTCTGGCCCCTTCAACCACCAGTCTGCTTTCTATTTCCATGGATTTATCTATTCTGGATAGTTCATATGAATGGAAGCATAAAACATATGGCCTTTTATATCTGGCTTTTTCCACTTAGCATAACTGTTTGAAGGTTCATCCACATTGTAGCACATACCAGTACTTTGTTCTTTTTATGGCTGAATAATATTCCATTGTGTGTATATACCACAATTTGTTTATCCATTCATCCAGCTAGTGGACATTTGTGTTATTTCCACTTTAGGCTATTGTGAATAGTGCTGTTATGAACAATAATCCCTTTGACCCAACAATTCCATTGTTAGGAACTATCCTAACAATATTGCTACCACAAAAAACTATAAAGCAAATAACTGAAAACAATCTAAATGTCCATCACTGGGGGGCTAGCTACGTAAAGTCTGCATTTTTGCAGAGACTACTCTGTAGCTTTAACAATAAGGCAGCTTTTCAAGGACTAATACAAAAAAAGAAGTATCTTTTATGAAAATTTTAGGTGTAGGATATGGCATAGAGTCTGCTACCATTTGTGGAAAGAAAAGGGGAGAAGGAAAGATTTTACATATATGTAATTTTTAAATTACTTAAATTGAGATATAATTTACAAATCACATCATATCAGTGTTAGGTGTACAACAAGATTCAATATTTGTATATATTGTGAAATGACCACAGTAAGTTTAGGTAACATCCACCACCACACATAATTAATTTTCTTATTGATGAGAACTTTTAAGATCTACTGTCTCTGTAACTTTCAAATATGCAATATAGTAGTTTCACTATAGTCACCATGCTGTAAATTACATCCAACTTACTTATTTTTTGATGTTTATTTTTGAGAGAGGGAGAGACAGACAGGATCTGAAGCAGGCTCTGTGCTGACAGCAGAGCCCCACATGGGGCTTGAACTCATGAACCTTGAGATTATGACCTGAACCGAAGTCGGACACTTATCCAACTGAGCCACCTAGGTGCCCCACACCCCCGCCAGAACTTACTTATAACTGGAGGTTTATACCCTTTGACCAATTTCACCCATTTTATCCACCCCCATACCTACTTCTGACAACAAGCAGTCCATTTTCTGTGCCTATGGATTTGAAATTTGTTTGTTTAGATTCCACATATAAGTGAGATCATAGAGTGTTTATCTACCTCTGTCTGACTTACCTCATTTAGCATAATTCCCTTAAGGTCCATCTGTGCTGTTGCAAATGGCAGAATTTCCTCTTTTTTTTTTATGACTGAATAATATTCCTGTGTGTGTGGTTGGTACCACATTGGCTTTTTTTTTTTAATTAAAAAAAATTTTTTTTTTGAGAGACAGCACTAGCAGGGGAGGGTCAGAGAGAGAGGGAGACAGAATCCGGACAGGCTCCAGGCTCTGAGCTGTCAGCACAGAGCCCCACATGGGGCTTGAACCCGCAAACTGTGAGATCATGACCTGAGCCAAAGCCGGATGCTCAACCGACTGAGCCACCCAGGCGCCCTGGCTTTTTTTTTTTTTAATTTTTATTTATTTTTGAGAGACAGAGCAAGCCAGGGAGGGTCAGAGAGGGAGACATAGAATCTGAAGACAGGCTCCAGGCTCTGAGCTGTCAGCACAGAGCCCAATGCAGGGCTCGAACCCATGAACTGTGAGATCGTGACCTGAGCTGAAGTCGGACGCTTATCCAACTGAGCCACCCAGGAGCCCCTGTACCATATTGGCTTTAACTATTCATCTGTCAGTAGGCACTTTGGTTGTTTCCATGTTTTGGCTGTTATAAATAATGCTACAGTGAACATGGGGGTGCAGATATGTTTTCAAGATGTTAATTTCACTTTCTTCAGATAGATATCCAGAAATGGAGTTAATAGATCATATAATAGTTCCATTTTCAATTTTTTGAGGAACCTCCATACTGTTCTCCATAATGGCTGCAACCAGTTTACATCCTCACCAACAATGCACCAGAGTTCCCTTTTCTCCACATCCTTGCCAATACTCATTATTTCTTGTCTTACAGGTAATTTTTTTTTTTACTTGAATTTTCACAGAATACCTGGCGTCTCTGGAAGGATTCACAAGAAACTACTAATATTGGATGTCTCCAGGGAGGGGAACTGCATGGCCAAGGGATGGGGTTGTGGGAAAGACTTGTTACTAAATATACTTTATACCTTTTGAATTTTGTGGGTTTTTAAAAAAGTTTTGTTTTTGTTTTTTAAGTAATCTCTATGCCCAACGTGGGGCTTGAACTCACAACCCCAAGATCAAGCGACGAATGTTCCATCAAATGAGCCAGCCAGGAGCTCCACCTTTTGACTTTGGAGTCATGTGACTCAACAAAAACTATTCTCATTGGGAGTGAAAAGAAAATGTAGCATTAACATCTTTTTCGCTAAACTTGCTCCTCCCCACCCCTAACCCTCACATGCTGGCTGAGTTAGCTGAGGAGAGGTGTCTGGCCAGAAGGGAGGCAAGCTTGGGTTCATTCGACAATTAGGAGAAGGGTGTCCGGAGAAGGGTTTCACTGGGAAGTGAGGAGTTGCATGGCCCCCAGGGAAGGCTCAGTCCAAGAATGAAGAGAGACCCCCAACGTCCAAGGAACCTCCCCTACAGTTTCCGACACCAGAGACAGATGAGACTAGAAACTTCTGGAGAAAGAAAAAGGCAAACAGCCAAGCTAAAGGTCTGGGAATGAGGACACTGGATTGTAGTAGAAGCAACAGTCCAAAGACAATGAACAGAGAGGTCAGAATTCTGAGCTAAAATATCAGTCAAAAACAAAGGCTTTTGCCCCACATTGGGTGTAAGCACTTACTTAAAAAAAGAAGTTTTAAGGCAAACCCTTTCAGACTTGGGAGGACCCAGGAAATTACCTTCCAATCATCCTTTCTTGGAGGGTTGTTAGAGGATGTGCTTCAGCAAAATTAGGTAGAAAACTAAGAAAGTTAGGCGTGGGATCCAAGCCAGAATAGAGGCTCCCAGAAGCCACCTAGAAGCCAGAGGAGCCTCAGGGACACTAAAGGGACCCTCAGGCCTCCTTGGAGCAGGGAGGATGGGACGGCTGCCGTAGGGCCCCACAGCTACGCTGAGCAACAGACCACCTGTGACCTCTCAGGAGCCTCTCTGAATACACTTTAGAGGACAGGATTCATCCCACCCAGGGAAGCCCAAGACAGATGGGTGGAGGAAAAGACTGTGCTTGTGTTGTTTCCTCCCATTTTAGACTAAAAATCTCTGAACTATTGGCTGCTAGGGATGAAGAGGTAACCCCACAGACTGGGGGTTCGGCCTGCCTTACCCTGGGACCCTCGTCCATTTCTGTCCCAATGATGGGCCACAGCTCAGGTGTCCTTTGGGAAGCTTTCTCTGACTTTGCCCCCACTCCCTTGCCAGCTGGATCAAGCACCATCCACCACGCCTTCACCATTAGAGCTGGGGAGCCCATCTCCATCACTGCTGTACTCCTGCACCCAGCATGGGGCCTCGGGACATGTGCTAGGCTTGGGAGCCCAGGCAAAGGTAGGGACTCCTCCTGAAGCTCTCCCTGGGCCCCTGGGTTATGGGCCTCAGGGCTTTGAGTTAGCTAGCCTGCTTTTTTGGAGGAGGAAATGGGAAGAGAAATCCCCTGTGAGGAGTTTGAGTCAGCTGAATTGTCATAATGGAAACACCAGAGTCCCGCGCATCAGGACACTTCCCCTCTCTGGGCCTCAGAGTCCTCCTCAAGAGACAGAAATAACAGTCCTGCACAGGGAGTTGGGTTAAGTGACAGAAGGGTGACGAAGCACTCTGTCAACTTGCAGATGTGAAGGGAGACACTGCTGCTGATCGCACGGTGACAGCTGGTCAGGGGTTAAGAGACTGCAGCATCTTGCCTCCTGCCGGGATGAAAGTCTTTCACTTCCCTTAGTTTCAGGTCTGAACTCGGACTGCCTGGAGCCTTCTGGGGACCACGAATTCCTCTTGCCCACAGCCACGAACATTCTAGTGAAGATCCTGTTGTCTGTCCAGAGATGACATCTTGACTGGAGAGGCAGTCGTTTGGGAGGCTGTCCCCGAAGTGAAGAGTCTCAGGATGAGGAAGGCCAGAGTGGCCACCAAGCCTCATCTGGGGGTGGAGGGTGACAGGCTGCATGGGCGGGGAATGAAGGCCACCCGAGGGAACCCTGTGCTCTGAGACTCTTACTCAACGTGTCAGTCTGACACCTCCAAGCACATCCTGTTCCCATCTAACCCTTGCGCAAGGTCCGGGCCCAGCGGGAGGAGGCCAGAGGCTCCGCCGCGGACGCAAGCCCAGCCTCCAGGGCCCCGTCACCTCGCTGGGTGGCGAGGAGGGCTTTTTCCCTTGCAAAGGCCAGCACCCCACGAGTGTGGCGCAGCACTAGGCCCGCTCGGGTGGCTGTGCGACGCTGGCAAGCCACTTCGCCTCTGGCGTCCTCAGTGTTCTTGCCTGTGAAGTGGGGTTGACGACAACCTTTGCTTCTTGGGGGTCGTCAGGGGCCCCGGCAACCCCGAGGGTGCCCAGGCGCTCGCGCACTCCCCGCGGGAGGCGGGAGGCGGGAGGCGGGGGGTTGGGGGCGTCGCCGC
>NC_043711.1:20302091-20326906 GCF_006229205.1 Suricata suricatta
GCCGACGCCCCGCGCCGCCCCGACGCCCGGCCGGTGCGCAGCCCAGCGCGGGGCCGTGCGCTGCCCTGGAACGCAGGCTACGCCGAGTGAGTGCCTCCCCCTACCCCGCCCCGATCCGGGGTCCCCATCCCAGGCCTCAGTTCCGGCCCTGCTGGGCCAGCCTCGGCGCCTGGGCGGCCCTGGAAGAGAGCCTAAGCTGAGCCAGTGCCCCCGCCCCCCAGCCTGTGACTACCTCCCTCCTGTCCTAACCGGGGACTCTTGACAGCTTCCTCCGGACTCACCGCAGCCTTTTCTTTGGGACTCCAGCCTTCGTCACTAGTTGGGAAGGACATGCAAGATGAGGGGCTTCCAAGATGAGGCAGGGACGCTGGGTAGAGTTCCAGCACTGCGGGCTTTGGAGATACCCCTCACACACACGCAGCATCTCACCCTGGGTTGTGGCCTGTGCTGTATGGGACAGGGAATCTAGCAGAGATGGGGTGGAGAACAGGCAAAGGAGCCCCAGATCTCCTCAGGCCGCACCCTCACCTCTCAGCCCAGGTCAGCACAGAGGGGCTGGGCCCTGTGTTTTGCCTTACCCTGAGGTGACTGAACAGCTAGGAAACTCACACTATGTCCAGGTGTGTGTCAGGGACAGCATAGGGGCTGTTGCTTCAGAGGTAGGGCTCCTCCTTCTGTGTACTAGCTCTGGTCCTTGCCCATGGGTGTGTCCCTGAAGGGTCTCTGATCACTTACTGGCCTCAGAATCATCAATGCGGAGAAATCTGAGTTCAACGAGGATCAGGCGGCTTGTGGGAAGCTATGCATCCGGAGATGTGACTTTGGGGCTGAAGACGACCAGGAGTGGCTGACCCTGTGCCCGGAGGAGGTGAGTGCAACTGGGCCTGAGCCCGTCTTAACAGGCTGGGACTGGGACTGCAGGTTCTTGTTCTAGTTTCCCATGCTGGGCTTGGGGACAACTGGGGAAGCCAGGCAGAGCCTGACACCAAGCCCTTCCTGTACAGTTCCTGACCGGTCATTACTGGGCACTGTTTGATGGCCACGGTGGGCCAGCTGCAGCCATCCTGGCTGCCAACACCCTGCACTCCTGCCTCCGCCGGCATCTGGAGGCCGTGGTAGAGGGCATGGTGGCCACTCAGCCCCCCATGCACCTCAGCGGACAGAGCATCTGCCCCAGTGATCCCCAGTTTGTGGAAGAGAAGGGCATCAGGGCGGAAGACTTGGTGATTGGAGCTCTGGAGAGTGCCTTCCAGGAATGTGTGAGTCTGGCCTTTGGCTGGGGAAGGGACTGGGCACCTGTGGGACGCTGGGTTGTGGGACATCCCTGCACACAGTGGTGGTCTCCCTGAATTTTTGCACTGGGAGGACAAGATTGGGTTGATTGGTTTGTTAGTAACGGTCATCATTGTTATCACTAACTCCTTCCATTTATCCAATTCCTAATACGTGCTAGGTGTTTTTACGTGCATCATACGTTGTGCACCCTGATGGTCCTCGGTGCAGGGGCTGGTTTCCCTTCCTCAGTTTGAAAAGGACTTCCCTCCTTTCCAAGGAATACATCTAGATCTCCTAACCATAGGGATCCTGAGTCATAGCTAGACTTTGAGTTGGGACTGCCAGGCTTGTTGGCGGGGAAGTGAATGGTAGGGTGGCGACTGGGGACAGAGTGGTATGGTGGCAGTACAAGCAGCAGCTAAAGTGGCCTCGGTTTGCCCCAGGATGAGGTGATCGGGCGGGAGCTGGAGGCCTCAGGCCAGATGGGCGGCTGCACAGCCCTGGTGGCTGTGTCCCTGCAGGGAAAGCTGTATGTGGCCAATGCTGGGGATAGCAGGTGAGTAAGACTGGGTGGGTAGGCGGGCAGGGCATCAGAGGCAGTGGAGGCAGTGAAAAGGGGCTGGACGTGGAGGGATGGAAGTGGGGATTGACTGGCTGAGTTGTTTGTGTACCTGGCATGTCAGGTATGAGTGGACAGCAAATTCGAGGGAGGGCAGACACCTCAAGCTCCAGGCCCAAGTGCCGAGCCTTTACTTTGCAGGTCATAGGTAGTCATGGGGGGCTTCGAGCTGGTTCCTGGTGGCTGGAGGAGGGACCAACAGGAGGCCATGAGTGAGGGTGGAGCGTGCTCCACTGGCCTCTCCCTTTCCTCCTTAACCCCATTCAGGGCCATATTGGTACGGAAAGATGAGGTACGGCCCCTGAGCTCTGAGTTCACCCCGGAGACTGAGCGGCAGCGGATTCAGCAGCTGGTAGGTGCCTTTGGCAGAGGGAGGTTATGGAGCCCCAATTCCTGAGTCTAGGGTCACCAGAGTCCACTAGAGAGGGCCTTATTCGAGCGTGCCTCCCCGCTCCCAGGCCTTTGTCTACCCTGAGCTTCTGGCTGGTGAGTTCACTCGACTGGAGTTCCCTCGGCGACTGAAGGGGGATGACTTAGGGCAGAAGGTTTTGTTCCGGGATCACCACATGAGAGGCTGGTGAGTGGGGCAGGTTTGGGAGACAGTGGGGAGAGCCCTGGCATCAGGCCTAGTGTGTGGGCTTGGGGCAGTCCTCTTCCCCCTTGGCAGGGTGGGCTCTGTGTTGCGGGGAGATGAGGGATGGGTAGGGCCTGGGTTGATGCTGGGTCTGCTCCCTGTAGGAGCTACAAGTGTGTGGAGAAGTCAGATCTCAAGTACCCACTGATCCATGGGCAGGGTAGGCAGGTCAGTGAACGGCGCCCTCTAAGAACCCCTCGTAAACTGCCTCCTGCAGAAGTGGGAGCTCCTTTGTACCTTGTTGGGGCCTGTGGCTGGGGTCATAGGGTTTGCTTCAAGGCTTCAGGATGGTTGTCCCTCAACCCAGGGCACCCAAGGGCCACAGTATACTCCTGTGTGCTTTACTTGCACATTCTCTGGGGCTGTTTGCTGTCACCTCACGTCTCCCTTGTCCCCAGGCTCGGTTACTGGGAACGCTGGCTGTCTCCCGGGGCCTGGGAGACCATCAGCTCAGAGTCTTGGACACAAACATTCAGCTCAAGCCCTTCTTGCTCTCTGTCCCACAGGTGAGTGAGCAACAGCCCACACCAGCTTCCGTCTGCCCAGAAAGGCAGACGATGAGGCTGGTGGGAGCCTGGGAAGGGAGTGCTGAGGATCCTCAGGCTTAACTTGCAGGTGACTGTACTGGATATGGACCAGCTGGAGCTGCAGGAGGAGGATGTGGTTGTCATGGCAACTGACGGGCTCTGGGATGTCCTATCCAATGAGCAGGTGGCACGGCTAGTGCGGAGCTTCCTCCCTGGCAACCGAGAGGACCCACACAGGTACTGGGGCTTCTGGGGACCTGCCTGGGACTGAGTCGGTGCCAGTAGCAACACCAGGAAGTAGTTATGGCTGAGAAGACAGCACTGACAGTGAGCTCGGCTCAGGGAGGTGGTCAGGATTGGGGCTGTCTCAAGTTTCTGGGGGTGACTGTGGGTCCCCAAAATCTCTGTGTTCAGAAATCCCTGGGACCAAAAATTTCCATGGTCCAACTATTGCCCTCTCATGCTTGTAGCTTGCCTGGCTCCACAGCTGGACTGCATTGTTTGGGTCCCCTCGTGTCCAGCCCCGTGCAGCAAGTTCTCCCTGAGGGCTGTCTTTGCCTCTTTGTTCTGGCCCCAAAGTGCATCTGCAGATGGTCCCCACAGGTTCTCGGAGCTGGCCCAAATGCTGATACACAGCACACAGGGAAAGGACGACGGTCTCACAGAGGAAGGGCAGGTGTCCTATGACGACATCTCTGTGTTCGTGATTCCCTTGCACAGCCAGGGCCAAAGGAGCAGTGGCCACTGAGGATTCAGACACCACATCCCAGAACCACTCCGGGGCCAGTTGTAGCCTGGGCATCCCGCCACCATGGTCAACAGCAGGCCTAACTGCCCTGCCCCCAGACACAGTGGGTTGAGTCCACCCCCACCCCACCCATTTCATGGGGAGCATTTATACCAATCAAACCTGGAAGAGTATGGAGAGCCCAGTTCCTCAGGCCCCCTCTTTGGCAGGCAGGAAAGCGCACACTACCAATGGTAACATCTCTTTTCAATGTAGGAAACCCACGTGCGACTCCTCTGACAGCGTCCTTAGCAGCCCAGTGTTATCCCCAGATGGGAACAGCCGGACTAAGGGCATCACTGGCCAAGAATGCCAGGAGGGGCAGAAAAGCCTCATTGTATTCAGGTCTCCTAAACCATAAATGTCAGGGTATCTACTCAATAATCCCCAAAGCCCATACATGGTGCCTTAAGGAAAGCTGTGGGCAGCCTCCTATCTGCTGAACAGACATGTTGAATCAGCCCCAGAGGAGTGACCTCAGGCCCTGCCCTGCTTCCCTCCGCCACTGGAAGTGAGGCACAGGCCCTGGGACTACAGTTGGGGCAGAACAGAAAGAAGCAAGAGGAGCCCAGAGTTTGCTGAGCAGAGGATGTCCTCTGACCACTCCTCCCTGGCCCCAGCCCTGCTGTCGGCTGATACCCCAACAATGCCTTTGGTTTTGTTGCCCCCCATCACCTCCCTATTATTAAATGTTTGTGTTTGTGTGCGGAAGAGCCCTTGTGAATCATGAATTACTGTAAAGCTTGACATTATAGTATACTTTTTGCTCTTGTTATTTTCCAATCAGTCTTTGCTCCACCTTGTAAGTTTGCCTGTGGTCAGGACTGCATTTCTCTGCAGGCCTCCCTAGTTTCCAGTGTGGGGTGAGCCCCTGTGAGAGAACTGTGGTCCAGGCTACAGAAAGGCCTCTACCACCATCTGTAAACTCTGGGCTTGATGTACCAGAAGGGTGCATGTAACTTGGCCAATTCTATAAATGCCAATGCCAATTTCTATAAAGCAAGAATTAGCTGGAGACAGTCACTCAGGGCTCAGGTCCGCGTTTGAGTAGCAGCTTAGTTCACTTTCCCAAGACTGTTATCCCCTAGCACTTGCCAAAGCTCAGGTGCTCTGAAGAATTTAGAATTACAAGGTGACCACCTTTCTGACCTCAGCCTTACCAAACTCCCCTGATGCATTCCTACTTTAGTTTACAACTGAGATGAATTCTAACCAGGGAACTCACAACCCTAGACTGGGGCTAGGAGGCAGCAGAACTGATGGTAAAACTAATGTTTCACTTATTGGGGAGGCTCTCAGGCCCCCTTTCCTGCCCATTAACTCATTTACTTTTTTAATGTTTATTTTTGAGAGAGAGTGAGTGGGATAGGGGCACAGAGACAGAGAATCCAAAGTTGGCTCTGTGCCGACAGCAGAGAGCCTTATGTGGGGCTTGAACTCACAAACTGTGAGATCACAATCTGAGCCGAAGTCAGATGCTTAAACTCATCGGGCCACCCAGGTGACCCTTATTCATTTAACTTGCCCATTTTATTTCCTTTAAGCTCTGTGCCCAACATGGGGCTTGAAATCATGACCCTGAGATCAAGAATTGCGTGCTCTCCTGACAGAGCCAGCCAGGCACCTCCCGATTAGCTCATTTTAGACTCCATTTCCTATATAACTTCTCCACATTTCTCCTTTTTCAATCTTGTCCCACAGCCCAGCACTCTGGGGCCTCCCTCTGTCCAGTGAGGTCCTGACAGACTGGGAGCCCCAGAAGCGCTTGGGCAGCCTCTCCAGGCCTGCTCTAGCTAGACAGCTAACAAAGGCAGGAGTGCGCCTTTAACAGGCCTGCAGTTTTACTTCCTGTCTTCAGCAACCACCCCTGCCCCCCAGCTGAGTGTGGGCAGCATCCCGCACCTGTCTCTCACCCACATCAACTGCTGAGGCAGTTCACCCCTGCAGCCTGCTGGCTTTGCTTCTGACCCAGCCCACTGCCTGCTCTTGCTCCTCACACAAGCCAAAGCCCAAGGAGTGGGCGCAGCGTCTCTCTCACCTACAAACAGGCCCTAATGACAGGAGCAACCGCAGGGTCAGCCATGTGTGGCTCAGTAAGGCCGAATGCTGCAGCAGCCCTCCCACCAGGATGAAAGGGACTGGAGGTGGGGGGTGGGGTGGAGTGTGATGCTCTTCCTCCTTGAGCAGTCTATCACAGGCTGGGATGTTCCCTCTGCTGCTCTTCACGATCCTTGATGCTCTGAGGATACTGAGCTGGTGCACAGGCTCTAGGAGTTGCCAACTCACCAGCCAGGCAGTGGGTTATCAAGCTACTGGCCAGGCCTTCTGCCCGAGCTGGTGCAAGAGCCTCAAAAGAAGGGGCTCCATTACCCTCACCCCACAGAAGCCAGGGCCTAGCAGGACAAACCTTATTCTAGATGGAGGCTGCTGATCTCATCAAGGGCTAAGGTACCATGAGGGGTGAAAGGCAGCCTGAGATACATGCCAGATGGTCTGAAGACCAAGACTGGCTGGCTCTTCCCAGTCACTCATTTCTGGCCCTGTGGCTGCTTATTAGAACCTGTGGTTGAGGAGACCCAGACTATGTGCTGAGGTTCTTCCCAGCAGCTCACAGGCCTTGGTCACCAAGGGCAGGCAGGGGCAGTCGCAGGAAGCCCAACAATCCATCCACACAGCATTAGAGTCCAAAGGGGAGGCAGGAAGCCTAACAGGAGACAACCCATCCCTCCCCCCAACTCTAGGAACCAGGCAAACAATGCTATGAAAACTCAACAAAGAGGCTACAGCCATAAACTTCTGTTTAAGACTGGTAACATGGAAAAAATGTTTATATGTTAAGTACAAAAGGGACATAAAATTGTATATACAGTAGAACAACAACTATGTAAACACACCAAAAATCTATGCACAGAAATTTCTAGAGGAACATTTAACACCAAGATTAACAGTGGTAGCATTTGGGTGGCAAACTGATTCATTTTAAAATTCCCCAAATTTCCTCAATATGCATTAATTATGATTGCAACAGGGAAGTTTTTGATAAAAATAAAAAATACCCCATTGGCTGGTGGTTGAGCAGTGCAGTGTCCCACACAAATCGGTGGCTTTGGCCCGGACTCTTTGGAGTGTGGTGCGCCCCTCCCACCCTAGAGCTTAGAGCACCCCGGCTCCACCCCTGCAGCCCCAGCCCCTCTGCTCCCTTTATTCTGCCTTATTCCCATTACATCACCTCCAGTCACTTCCACCTGTAGCTTCCCCCTTTCCTTCCCAACTCAGCAGCCAGCTCTGTAGCCAAAGATCCCTAGAAAGAGGGGCAGTGAGGGGCATATTTCAAAGAACACGGTACCTCAGCTTTGGACACACAGGAACTCGAGAGAAATCATCTTCCTTGCTGACAGGCAAGTGGCTGCTCTGGCTGCAGGGGTGTTTATTATGCAGCCCTTCTTATAAACCCAGTCTCAAGCACTCTCTCAACAGTTACTCCTACTGTAAATTTTCTACACTGGAGAGCCAGGAGTGGGCAGTAATAGCTCAGACCATCTGGTTTTTTACAAGTCCCTCCATTCTGAGAAGGAGAGCTAAATACAGTGGATGGCACTGCAGAAGAGCTGCAGATTCCAGTCTACGTTTTGGAAAGATGTATGCCCCTTGCCCTTTAAGTTTAAGAAACAAGTCAAAAGTAACTGCTAACAAAAGAGTAATTGCTGGCAACTTACAGCCTGATTCCTGCTGCTGAACAAAGGCAATTAATGGCTTGCTTCCCCCTTAGCAACTATGTACTCTTGGGCAAGTCATAACCTTTTGGAGCCTGTTTCTGTATCTGCAGAGAACCTATGAACTGCTTAAATGTTTGAGAACTTCGTGAAATAACGTGCCACTGGTCCTGCTCTAAGAAGGCCATGCAGGGGAAGGAAAGGCCACGAGCCAGCTGTAGCTCATTTGAAATCTGATCAAGACCTCTCCCTCTTCCAAGAGAAGGCAAGGAAAAGAAGAAAGCAGACGTACCAGGTAAACAGGAATGACCTGTAATTGGAAAAGAAGCTTCAGACAAACTGAAAATGCTCTGGTTTCAGCATCTTGTCCGCAGATGCTGGAAGCCAGACACAAAGGGCATGCAAAAGTGACTGTCACACACGTACAGGCGCAGAGCATCACTGAGCAAAAGGGGGCTAATACTGCAGAGAGGGCCCCAAAGTGCGGCTTGAGGAATACAAGGGAAGTTATCCCAAGACCCTCATTTAGCTGCCACAGGAACAGCAAACACTTGAAGCTTTGCTTCGTTCTGTCTCCCAAAGGAAAAAAGGGTAATAGGAAAGTCTCACTAACACTTGTGGCAAACACTATTAGTAGGGATGCAGTCTTTTGCTCGGGCTGCAGGACTCCACCACCTTCTGCTGAACTCTTGAGAAATGACAGCTATTTTATATACACATATATATATATATATATGCACATGTACATATACATATATATGTATGCACACAGATGTATTTAAATGAAGGTGTACACACTGTGCTAAAATACAAACAACAGAAACCCCATGTCATATATAAAAAGGCTAAATATAACATATAACACAGGCCTAGATCCAGCTCTTGCTTGGGAGCTGGGGAAGGGGTGGTATCATTTGGAGACTCTGTACACAATTTGTGGTGGGCAGGGAAGGCAACAGTGTAAACAACTCAGACTCACTCCACAATACTGGCCCACAGGAAAGCGTGATGTATCTCATGTACAAAAATAGACCCCCACCTTGCTTTTGTACAAAACCAAGCTTGGCAGGCACCCAGAAAGACGCAGGTTTGTCTTCATGATGGCAGGATCACACCAGGCTACTGCTAAACCTCCCAGCCATGAAACTCACCTGCAACCAACACTTCCCTCCCCCTCAGGCTCCTGGGCCATTTCTCACCCACACTCAGAGCCTTGAGGTGTGCCCAGATCACCCACCCCCATATGACTAACTCGCTAGGATTCCTGGCAAGCAAGGTCCTTTTCTGTTTATCTGTCCCTTTCTGACCCCAAGATATATCAAGACTTATCTCTGTAAATGTTTGGCACCTAAATAACATGATGGGTGTGGAATATTGCCACAATGACACAGGGAGACCCAGTAACAAGACATGCAGGGTGAGGGCAAGGGGTGCTGAGCTGCCCTAGCATCTCAAAACCAGAACTGTGGCTTCCCATGCATTTATGGGGGTGGGAGAAGGGATGTGCAGAATTAACTTCACCGGCTCCTCAGCAGCAAATACATTCAAAATTGAAGGCGTCTCGAGGGCCCCAGGATACCCTAATCATGAATCTGGTCACTCCTCTGGAGGAGCTCAGTGCAGTGACCGCTGGAAAATCTAAGTCCTGACAGAATCTGCCACACCAACAGTCTTTCTGAAGAACATCGGCAAAGTAATTTTTTCTTTTGAGCAGATGTACAGCACATCCATGGGAAGGCCATGTGGAAGGATGCTCTCCGGCCCAGTCAATTGATCTGCATTATCTCAGTTCCCTTTGAGTTTCATCCTGTTGGCCACCCTCACTGTACAGAAACAGCTGAGCAGTACCAAGGTCAGTCATCAATGGTGGGCAACCAGAAGGCCTGGAAGAAGAAACAGAAGTCAACTTTTAAAAGCCAAGCCTCTCTCGTCACTGAGGGTTCTTACCACCACCGTACGTAGCCCCAGCATCAACGTGCCCTCCCCAACAGTGGAGGAATTTTGGCTGGTGGCCTTCCCTCATGAACAATTAATTCTGGCAATCTATGGAAAAACATTCCCCCTCTATGCCAAAGTAAGCTGGTTCTGTCTCCAACACTGTCTGCCTTCCACCCCAGTAGTCCAGTGGTAAGGAAAAACAAAAGAGCTGTCTGAGTAACCTGGACTCACTACTGATCTGCCAGATGACTTGCAACAGGCCCTCTCCTTCCAGAGCGGTAAAAAGGTGAGACGAACTGAGGTGGGTTTGCTCCATTTCCTTCTGACACCGTTTCCTCAGTGTATAAAAACAAAAAAAGAGCAAGGGGGAAATGTGTTCTGGGTAGGCTAGCAGTGAAATCCCTTATCCTCATATACCCAGGTATATTTAAGAGATGCTAAAAAGAAACCCGAGGCTGAGACACACTGACACTTTGTTCTGCTAGCATTGCCTAGGAAGATAAGAAACCTAGAGAAAATTCTAAGTAGTAAGTTATAATCAACTGTAAGAATTTCTCAGTAATTCAGCGTAAACTGAAAGAAATGGCAAACAGAGAGGTTGCAGACACAACAGGCTGGTTCAAAGTATTTTAAGAAGCAGGGGGTATAGCTCATGGGTAGAGCATTTGACTGCAAAGTATTTTAAGAAGCCAAAAAATTATTAGGCATAGTCCCAAGTAATTTGGTCATAAAGCCAGGCACCACAGCAAAAACAGGCCTGAGGTCTCCCAGGAGCTCAGATGTGATCCCAGATCATAGAAACAAAGGAGAAAGTGAAAGCCTAGTCCAATCAGAGATCAGATCATAGGAGGCGAACCAGGGAAGCCACCAGCTGAGAAACAAGAATTTGGATGCTTACCAGACACCTACTGAGAACACAGCTCACTGAAGAACCCACCACTTCAAATGGAAAGGGCACCTAAATAGAAGACATCTCCTGTGTTCACATACCATGTTGGAACATGCGCTGGCAAAGGTCATGAACTTGGGGTTGAACTGCAAACAGGTAATGGGGCCTGTGTGTTTGCCATCCAACACAGCCACTTTTATACCACTCTCTCCATTCCAGACATGTATCTTGCCATCCTCTGAACCTATAAGAAATGATAAAGGAAAATACAACAATTCAAGGTGCGACGCAAAGACAAGTGGGAAAGACACAGACTGTCATCTGGAGAAAAGTCAAGCTTGAGGACCTGGCCCTCATCAAAAATCAAGGGAGAAGGGGCAGTGAAGAAAGGACACTTTGGAAACTGACCTTGACCCTAGTTATTTGTTCCCAACCAAGTCATTTCCCCTCGAACTTCAGTTTTCTCATTTAAAAATAGGGCTAAGGGGCACCTGGGTGGCTCAGTTGGTTAAGTGTCTGACTTTGGCTCAGGTCATGATCTCACGGTTTGTGGGTTCGAGCTCCACATTAGGCTCTGTGCTGAAAGCTCAGAGCCTGGAGCCTGCTTCAGATTCTGTGTCTTCCTCTCTCTCTCTCTACCCCTTCCCTGCTTGTGCTCTGTCTCTCTCAAAATAAATAAACATTTAAAAACTTTTTAAAAAGGGGAGGTGCTAAATACCATCATATCCCACCAACACTGAGTCACCGAAAACTGAATGCGGGGTTAAACCAGAAAGTTAGTATCACTAGTTAAGACTGTGCTTGTGGAGTTTAACTCTTATGCTGGTCTAACTAGCATTAACACCAGGTCCCAGTAAAAAACTGCAAAATCAGGATAAAGACACTAAACTTTTGGCATAAAGGCACTACATATTAAGGTGACATAGGTGAGAACACCTACCAAAAGGATAATAGATACTATCTTAATTACTTCAAACTAACAAAAATATAAATTAAAAAAAAAAGCACATTACAGAGAAATAACCCCCAAGGGGGATTAAAAAAAGCTTACCAATCATAATAAACTGGGAGTCTGGAGTAAATGAGGCCTCCAGAGTGACAGCTTTGCTGTTGGCATAACCCTAAAAAAAAAAACAGAACAGTTCTCTTATCACAGCCCTATGAATATAAAATAACTGCCTATAAACATTTACCCAGCACACACATTACCTTCCTATGAAACCCTCTCCTCTTCATGTATAGTGCTCAGGTTCCAAACTCAGCTGCCACCGTTTACAGTTCACCCCACCCCCAACCCCATATTCAGTACAACTAGAAAATTATTATGGCAAGGAATTATTTTGTATTTAAACTCCAAACCTGGGACACTATGTGAGAAGTGGATGTCTCAGAATCCAGGAGAGGTTAGTTCATGTTCAGAATGAAAATGCATGTCCATGCTTCCATCAGTGAGTAAAGGATAACCACTGGTCTCCATCAACCAGCTCCCACAATTCTCAGCCCAGGAGGGAGGAGCATGGGAACAGCCACGCTCAAAGGTTATCAGCTCACCCCAAAGGTGTGCATCACCACTCCCTTGAATGCATCGATGAGACGGATGAAGCTGCCATTGGTGGAGATGAGGATGAGTTTACCATCATTGCTGAACTTAAGTCCTGTCCACTCACAAGTCCGATCGTACTGCATCTTAAAAGTCGCAAATGGCCCCTGAAATGATAAAAACAGCAGCCCCAGCCCAAGGCCCATCAATATTCCTTCTGCCAGAGCCAATTCACATTCTGTCCCTTTAGATTCCTTTTGGGCTAAAGGAAGAACTTCGGCTCTCACATTCTCCAGCGTCTACTACATACCTCCTCTACCATGGGAAAGACTCTCCTCTTACCCTTCAAAACCTCGATGATATGAAGATAGCTCCAAGACTCAAAGATTTACCTTATCAAAAGAGCGAAGGTCATAAAGTTTGACCATTTCAGAATTGACACCTGCAGCAAAAATTAACCCTTCTGGATCAAAGGAACAAACTGGCTTGCCTTGTAGATGCATGAGGCCCTATGAAAAAATAAGAAAAACAGTTAATGAACCCAGGATCTTACCATTATATAATTTACTTTTTCCAATGAAAACTAACAAAGGGACACAAACAGATACCTGCCTACCTAGAGAATGGACAAAGCAAAAAAACCTAACTAAAATGAGTTTTACAAACAGGTCTCCATACAACTGGTTTCATCAACCCTAACTGTACAAATCTATAGACACTGAATCCAAATAAAAACAAGTCCCTTGAGAGTAAAAGCTGTAGCTCATAGGTTTCAGGAAAATGGTTTTGAAAGCAAAAAGCCATAGAGCATAATGTAATATGCACTGGATTAGGGTATTAGCTTAACTACCAGCTACCTACCAGGAAAACAGATTTTCTCCAAAGTTTAGAAAGACTCTGGGATCTCAGAATGGAAGGATTACTTTCTCCTTTCCTTGATAGGAAGAGCTGATGATAGTGCCTACCATAGAAAACACTTAAAACTTTAACTGTGAGGTACCATTACCTGGCAGTTAGGAGACCGGAGATCCCAGAGTCGAATGGTCTTATCAAGAGACCCAGAAATGAAAGTGTCATCCACAGGTGACATGGACAAGGCCACCACCCTGCAATGCATCAAGATAAATGAGTTGAAGCAAAATATTTGCAAAAATTGGATGTGAACTCTAAACCACTCTGCCTATCTATATTATATATACCTATTCTCCCAACACTGCCATTTTAAGAAACATACATATATATAAGCAATCTGGAATAACCAAAAGCAAATAATATAATGAAGAAACAAACTTAGAGCTACAGAATAAAAATGTTAAGACTCCAATGCAAATCAAACCATAAGGAGACACCACTACACACCTACTAGAATAATTAGAATCACAAGAGAGATAACAAGTATTGGTGAGGATATGGGGAGATTAGACCCCTCATGAATTGCTGGTTGGAATGTAAGATGGTGCAGTTACTTTGCAAGTTTTATAGTTCCTCAAAAACTGAAAGATAGTTACTATATGACCCAGAAATTCCACTTCTAGGTATATACCCAAGAAAAATGAAAACATATGTCCACACAAAAATGTATACATATGTTCACAACAGCATTATTAGTCATAGCTAAAAAGTGGAAACAACCCAAATGCCCATCAACTAATGAATGGATAAGCAAAACCTAGTATATCTAAACAATGAAATATAATAAAAAGAAATGAAGTACTGATTCATGTTACATGTTATGAACCTTGGAAACATGGTAAGTGAAAGAAGTGCACATGAAAGGACACAAACTGTCTCACTTCATTTATAAAAAAATGTCCAGAATAAATAAAGCTATAGAGATAGAAAGTGGGTTAGTGGTTACGGGGAACTTGTAGGAGGCAGCATGGGGAGTGACTGGTAATGAATACAGGGTTTCTATTTAGGAGTAATCAAAGTGTTCTGGATTAGCAGTGACGGTTGCCCAACTTTGTGAATATACTAAAACCCTGAAATGTATACTTTAAGAGGGTGAATTTATGGCACTAAACTATATCTCAATTAAAAAACAAAACCAACAAAAAAACCCCCCCTTAATTACTTAACTAGAATTTCATGGAGTATACTAACAGTCTTAAACCTGAGTACCATTAGCATCACCTGAGGGTGGATTAAAACCACAAACTACTGGGATCCACTCCCAGAACTTCTAAGCCAGTAGGTCTGAGAACCTGCTCCCAGGTGATGGTGAGACTGCTGGTTTGGGCACCACATTTCCTAAGCCATAGGCCTGTGCTAATAGCAACTATATTTCTGATATGGATCCCCTTTTATGGTTATACCACTAAGAGTCTCTCACTAAAAAACATTTCTTCCAAGGGTTCCAAGCTCTCTTGTCCCCTTTGGTCATATTCTCACTCTGCCACGCTCTGCTATGAAGACGCCGGCCACCTCCCAAGCATTTGGTCGTGGCCTGCAATGAAGGACAGCATGAGGCTCTACCACAGCCCCAGGTGAGGTTTCCTTGAGGGCCACAAGCTATGACCTATATATACAGTGCCTATGATTCCACATTACCACCTAGAGGGAAGGCCCCTGTGGAAACAGATACTTGGCTAACTCTTCCTTCTGGACTATGGAAGAGTAGTTCTACATTCTGGCTTGACTGTATAATACTTCATAGATATAGGAGCCAGTGTCACAGATGAAGATTATAAAGGAAATGTTGGTTGTTGTGCCGTTTCATTTGATAAAAGTTTGAAGTCAAAAAGATGACCAAATTGCACAGCTCATTTGTGAATGGATCTTTTATATAGAAATAGAGGAAGTTCAAGTTTTGGATGACAATGAAAGGGGTTCCGAAGATTTCAGTTCCACTGGAAAGAATTAAAATTTATGTCATGAATAGAAAATGAGAAAATGTACTTTTTAAAAGTTTTTACCTAAAGAGAAATTTCTTCCAACATAACTCAATTAACATTCGTACTAGTAACTCAACTTAAACATTGAAAGATACTGTAAGCCAAGATTTCCTGGGAATGCTGAGATGATAAAAAAAACACTGAGCAGAATGCATATGGACATGTAATTTTATGTAATGGTATTCAGGTCAAAAGCTCAGAGAAAGTCTGTCTTGGCACAAGGCTCTATGCTGAGAGGTAAAGTGAATACAACGAGGAGTAAAACCTCAACTCTAGGAGCACCTGGGTGGCTCAGTCAGTCTGACTTTGGCTCAGGTCATGATCTCATGGTGTGAGCCCCGTATCAGTCTCTCTGTTGTCAGCACACAGCCTGCTTTGGATCCTCTGTCCCCCTCCCTCTCTGCCCATGCCCTGCTTATTCTCTCTCAAAATAAATAAACTTAAAAGTGCCAGACAGGAAGGCATGAGGCCCATGTTTAGGAAGCATCCCAGAGTTCTCCTCAACTTGAGTGGTGGGAGATAATGTTGGGAAGATGAGTCAAGCCAGAGGGAGAACATGACTCCAAGGGAAAGGGGCAGACAGATATGGAGAACTATTAAAGTTTCCTGGTAGACTGTGAGTGGTCAGAACTGTAATACAGGATGCTAAAGCAGGATGATGAGGGATAGAGAGATTAATTAGGATTTAACAATAATTCACTTGACAGTGCATGAGCCAGGGCAGAAGAAAAGGAGAGTACAGAGAGCGACACAAGGTTAAACCTATGCAGAATCAATAGGATTACAGCTCACTAGATGTTAAAGCAGAGGAAAGAAAACAAATAGGTAACAGAGGCTTTGAGTTAGGATAATTAGAAGGGACAGTGATAAAGAAACATGAGGCAGACAGAGAGGAGTTGGCTCACGGCATGTAACAATGAGGGATGGTATGCTGGACCTGTCAGGCAGGAGCATGAAAGACACATCTATATAGATGCATATAAAACCTGGGGGTGGAAATCGTGTCTGAAAATCAGGGTAGACAAGGGCTAAAAATATTGATTTGGGAAGCCATCTGAGTAGAGGTGAATGAAATTAGTGATGAAAATCTGAGGACATATCAAGAGAGGGAGAAAATCTGGGGTAAAATCTTACTTATTTGAGTCAAAAGGAGAAAGAAAGGCCAAGAATAGCAAGAGTGGTACCAAGATGGGAAAAGTAAGCTGCCAAAGGGAGAAAAAAAGTTACTGAGAAGTTGAACACCAAAAAAAGCCAACCCCTCTCTCCCTCCCAAGACACTGGATTTTAACTAGAGGCAGCAGGGAAAGAAAAGTAAAAACAGCTTCGAAAAAGCCCCATAAATGATACTGGGACTAGACCAAATGATTTAAACAGTGAATGAGTGAGAAGGTAGAGATGCAGATTATTCATTCTTTCACATTTGCCAGTTAAAAGGAGTGGGAGATAAGTTTAAGAAACAGATTTAAGATAACGAAGATGAAGTTTGTAGGCAGCAAGGAAAAGTCTAGTTAAAGATGGAAGCAAGCAGAGAGAGGGAGGTTGGTTTTGTCAAGGAAGAAAGGCAACTTCTTTTCAAGGAAGTTGAAAAGAACTCATTTTGGATGGCCTTGATTTTCTTAAAAAAAAAAAAAGGCACAAAGTTATCTCCTAAGAATCAGAACATCAAAAGGCTGGATAATCAGGAAGATTGGAAAGAATTTCAAACAACTACAACCAACTCAAATCATTTGTGAACACTGACTACAAACAAGCAAAAACATCTACTTATCACAAGCCATCATTTGTTTGGAACTATCCAGTAACCAACAGCTGCCACCTCTTGCTGCCACCTCTTATCTTCAGCAACACAGATATGTTCTGCCCAATCAACAGGGCAGCCTAAAACTGGGTACTCTTGGTCCGTCTCCTGTCAAGATTCTGTACCACTCCAAGTTGTACTGGGTTAATGTATGTTTGTAAACAAAAGGAGGAAATACCTTCCATGATTAAAATATCATCCAAAGAAAATGTGCTCAACATTCAACCCAAACTTGAAAATTTGGAGAAAAAACACTGGGGGAATTGGTGTAGGAGTAAGGAAACAAGCTTCTGGACTTTAAAAAGTAAAAAAGGAATATTTTATTAATTTTTTTCATCCTCATTAAGATCTTCACATGGAGCATGTTTATGTAGAGTAGGGGCCTGCTGAAATGGGGCTGCCAATACTGGAAGAGGCCTCACACGTAAACGGTCCTTTTGTTAAGGGACATCTGATATTTGGGGTTCCTCAATGATAAACGTAATTTGTACTACACAGGTTTCCACTGATAATCTTTAATCCACTTTTCCCCCCAATTATGTTTTAACGGAGATCTCAGTTTATCTATGAAGTCCTACCCCTGCTTCCACAACCTTGGTTAATCAAGTATTGACTGTTTTAGGGAGAGTTAACAAGAGAAAACTAAGAGGAATGCCAAACAGCAGTAAGGAACTAGCATTAGTTCACTCATAAAATCTCTCTACTCTCTTAGTCTCTGGGTAACCTCAAGGTAAAAGAACTATCCACTCCCGTAACATTTGGTCTTACCTTTTGCTATGTCCAGGAAAATATCTGATGTATTTGTTGTCATGCAAGGACAGGTAACGAATAGTATCTGTAAGACAAATAAGGCACGATGATACCCTATTATTTTTAAAGGAATTACTGTACATTTTCATCTTGAGGACAAGGTCAAAGAATTCATTGTTTTCCATAACTCAAGCAAGGTGTGAATAATAAGGTTGAGTAATTCCTCTCCACTGCTGAAGAATGGGCACTACAGATTTCACATGATTCAAAAGCAGAGTTCTTCTTCAGTTGACAGCATACAGAACAATTTTTAAAATCATCGTTACCACCAATCTTTGGCTTCTGCATAGTTACAATGCAACCTGTCCTGCAAATACACCCTGCCTGCACCACCTCCGCAGTTCAATCATTTTAGTGCCTGCAGAATGGCAAGCCTTAAAGGAAAACATGTAGCTACTGAGGAAGCAGGCTCAAAGAATTAAGTAGCCATGCTGAACTGAGGATCCAGCTGAACTCTGGCATACTATTTTTGTCCAGGGTTCTCCAACAGTGTGTTAGGGACCTGAATTTTAACTGGATATATAATTTACATCAAAACTAAACAAATGGAAGGAGAAGTAATGTCCTACTGCTTCTTAAATTAACCAACTATCCACTGGTTCTTTGTGCATCAGAGAACTCAGTTATAAATAAATAAATAAATAAATAAATAAATAAATAAATAAATAAAGTGTCCAAAAGAACATATCAGGAAACTTGGGTTAAAAAGATCTTAAAACATTTAAAATCAAACTCATGAATATATCAGTAAGTCACAGCAGTGAGATTCTGTCAATATCAAAGAAAGGAATAATCATAGAGATTTGTGTTTGGGGAGAAAAAGACAAACACTCTTAAAAACCAAGTGATTCTACCTGAAAAAATAAACAAAAAAGATGGCAGTGGAAAGGGAATGAAGTGCCATAAAGAACAGAATTGGAAAGTACTATGCCCCGGAAAAGACTAGGAATTAGAAGCAATTGTTGAGAAAGAGGCAATAGGAAATGGTGCCAAAATAGGAAAGCACAGAAAGACATTCTAAAGGCAAACAGAACACAGAAACAAAGAGGCTGAAAGCACCAAGTCATTTCAGTTGTTCACAGGGGTACTTTCTAATAAGAGGGCATTTAATTCGGGAGAGGGTAAAACCACATCCTTTGTATGTTCCAAAACTGAACTCTATATAGTTTTCCTTGAAAATCTTCAAAGTTCTAGAATGACAACTACAAAGTCTTCCTGGTTGTTCTATTGCTAGTAACTACTCACCTGCCCTAAGCAGAAAAAGACTTTCCTCCCCATTACCTGGTTTCCCAGAGATGAACAGGGAGTCGCCATCCTCTCCGCCCCACTCAGTAGCTGGTGCGCTGTTCCTGGCAAGGCAGTGGCCTGTACAGTTATCTCCTGTACCGGGTGGTATCATAGACCCTCAAACTGTACAAACTACTACCTCAGCCTGGAATCAGGCAAAAGGAAACGGAGCGTTGGAGGAACTCTTCAGGATGCACTCGAGACAGGAAAAGCAACATCCTCCCAGCAGAGGCCTGGCAGCAAAGCTGCAAGTGCCACACATTTGCCTCATTTTGCACCATATTTGGAGAATCCTCACATTTAATCACCCCAACAGAAGAAGTGTACCAGTCATTCAGGTGATCACATAGATATGTTTCCTCAGGATCCTAATGTTTTATATTCTTGTCCAAAAGCATCAATTGCACTGCTTACTTAGAAAACCACTTCTGAAATAGAGGCATGAAAAGTAGAAATAGTATACTTACTAAAATCAAGTACAGACAGAAAAGTCTCATTTAAAAAAAAAAAAAAAAGCACTTCTGCTTATCTGCTCTGAGATAAGCATGGCCAAAACAGCAGTGTAAGTGATCTTTGTGGATGACATCAGAAAAATCTGACTGCAGGGGCGCCTGGGTGGCTCAGTCGGTTAAGTGTCCGACTTCAGCTCAGGTCATGGATTGGGGCCTTGCATTGAGTTCTGTGCTGGCAGCTCAGAGCCTGGGGCCTGCTTTGGATTCTGTCTCTCTCTCTCTCTCTGCCCTTCCCCTGCTCACATTCTGTCTCTCAAAAATAAACATTAAAAAAAAAAAAAAAAAAAGCCAACAAACTTACTGCAAAAAGTGAGATAATCAATAAATAAATCAGTGAGATTAAAAATAAAAAGTCCTAAGATGAAAGTCCTCAATTACCAAGATGAACTGTCAACTGAGAATGACTTATCCCAGGGGGAATGCAAGTAAAAACAGATCATTTATTAGATAAAGAAATTCACAAATTTAATTTATAAAAATAACTCTTTACTCTTTAAAGACATTAATTTGGGGTGCCTGCATGGCTCAGTCAGTTAAGCGGCAACTTCGGCTCGGGTCATTATGTTGCAGTTCGTGAGTTTGAGCCCCGTGTCAGGCTCTGTGCTGACAGCTTGGAGTCTAGAGCCTGCTTCAGAGTCTGTGTCTCCTTCTCTCTCTGCCCTTCCCCTGCTCATGCTTTCTCTCTCAAAAATAAATAAGCATTAATAAATATTTAAAAATAAAGACATTAATTTTATTTAAAAGTTAAAAGGGGAGGGGTCCTCTGGCTGGCTCAGTCGGAAGGGCATGGAACTCTCTTGATCTCAGGGTTGTGAGTTCGAGCCCCACACTGGGTACAGAGATTACTTAAAAATAAAATCTTTAAAAATAAATAAAGTAAAATGGAAAAGGGATAAAATTCAGATCAAAAATTGTGCCTAAAATTAAACATAATTAAGGTCAATACACTGTCCTTTATGACAAAGACCATAAAAGGTAGAGCATATACCAAAACTCATCTAAGGTCCCTAAACTACCACAGCTCAAACATTTGTGGTTATTTGCCACTTGCTGTATGTCAAATACTTTCCTTTTATTTGTTCAAAGTATTCTTTCAAGTTTAGAGAAGTACAAACTATAAATATAATTCACTGCTTCTAATACCCTCTCTCCATTCTAATCTAGAGACCTTTCATACTCCCATTTCAAGTCTTTCAAACGTATTGGTGGCTTGTTTCCAGCATCCCTTCAGTCACAACAATTTCTAACATCTTAAGAAAATATACTTAAATACAGAAACTCTAAGCAAAGCAGAAATATTCACAAAGATTCCAAGAACTACTTAACAAAAGAAACCATAACCATTACTTCCTAAAAAGAAGGCTTGCTTACCGTCTATTTTGTTAGAGCTGTAAACGACTGTGTTTGCTGCATGCGTATATCTGATGAGGTCCACGCCATATTTCTTACTGTACAGGGTTCTCTTTGGTCTGACGAGGAAATGGACAGAGAAGGAAAACTATCAAAATCCTCCATCACCAAAATCTAGGCTCTTCATATAAAGAGAATAATTTGAATGATGTGGCAAGGATGAGAATTCTTTGGAAGCTCTAACACTGGAAAGAAACAATTTCTTCCAAATGAGAGAAAACAAATGGAATCAATCAAGTGCAACAGACTTTCACCTCTGAACACCAAATGCTGAGGTTAGGAAGTGGAAGTAAATCTGAAGGCTCAATGGAGTCTTTAACTACAATGTTCAGAAGTAAGTTTTGAGAAAAAGTACATCTCTTTGGAAAGAAAGGCACACAAAACACAAGTCATAACTGATGACAAAGGGATATGGGAATACATTAGTGAGGCCCAAACTTTTCTTGAACCATTCACTTAGAAATAAGGCCTTTTCAAGAAACGATTTATCAAAACTGAAACAAGATGCAAAACTGCTTGTCTTTCGTAATATAACCTGCAGTTGCAGAAGCTCTCTATCCTTAGTCTACAAGTTTAAAGTACTTATTGAGGCTTTTAGAAGGCAAGGCTGATTCTCCCTAGAAAAAATTAGTCATTGGTTCTTTTCTTTTTAATGTAAAATCACATAATAAAAGCTAGGGGATACAAATCAATATGAAGCTCCTTTAATGTCTTCCTCTACAGAACCCTGAAAATCAAAGATCAAGCTAAAACTGATCTCAGCAAAACCTTTAACCAAAAGCTTCACAATGTTCTACACTTAGAAAAAGGAGGCTTTCATAAATCCTGTACCAATGTTTACAAATAGTTCCAATTTTGAAAAACAAAAAGTTCACCCTCTCAATGAAACCTAGATGCTAAACAATCAGATTACCCAGGCAGCTTTAAGAAGTCAAATATTTGCACTTTCAATTTTTGTTAATGTCAGTAAGGTCAAGGGTTTCCCTACACAAAACCCATTTCTTAACAAGACTTCTCACTCCAATGCACTGAATTTTCCACATTCTCATCTTTAACTGAAAGCTTAGTAAAAAGAGCAGCTCAAAGGCTACCCTGTTGAATGCCCCACCCTGGGTTCTGCTGTGGGGTTACTGGGTGTAAACTGTGAGTGAGCACATGCACACACATGTGTTCTTGCTCTCAAAAAATAGTTGACTTTATTTCTACAAGTGGAAAAAGCAGCTTACCCATCCCAATAATTTGGTCTACAACAGTGAAGACATATCCTGAAGAACCAATGTTAAAGGGTATGGAATAAGGAAAGTTTTTAGTTCCACTTATATATGGCCTATTTGTCTCAAACACTAACCTGAGATTTATTTTTAGTAACAGAAATCTTTTACCTCATATCACTTCCTAGTTTGAAAACAAGATCCTAATTTTTGCATCCATTTCAGAGGATCGTTACAAAACCCATGCACAACATTTTTCCATGAATATTTTGGTAAGCTTCTTTCCACAAACTATGATTCTGGTAATAAGGTATGAATAAATAATATTATGAATAATTTTCATCACCTAGCAGACAATATCTTTTATAGTCTTTCAAATGGGAAAAAAATCACTCAATGGATGAACAAAAATGTGAACAAAAGGAACAAAAAATTGGAAAATATTAAGTACAATCTTGTTTTAGCCATTTTCAAACTCCCGAATTCTAACATTTAGTACCATCTAGTAGAGATACTATGACTTCCAAGAAAACACTACTCTTTTACCAATGTTGGTTTGACTTATACTAGTGGCACATTTTTCTTCACGTTACCACTTAGGATCATGGACTCTTAAAGGCAAGAGAGGTTTTCTACTATTCAGAGAAGTGATCTAACCAATATCACAAGGCCAAACTAGAACCCAGGTCTCCTAACTACCAGGCCACTCCCTTTCCATAAACCACAATGAAATAAAGTCACAATTAATTGATAGGAGAAAATTTAAAAGAGTGTGCCCTATACTATTATATCAACATAACTGTGCTCAGGTTGTGTAAAAGAATGTCCTGTGCTTAGGAAATCCATGTTGAAGTGGTTAGAGATCAGGGGCTTGATACCTCCAACTTCTTCTCTAATGGTTCATTAAAAAAATGCATACCTAAATACTTAACACAGAGAGCTATAATGCAAAAGGGGTAAAATGTAACTGATTATTGGATGATATCAGGATCTCTGAAATACTGTTTAACTTTTCTGTAAGTTTATAATTATGTAAAAACCACATGAGCAAATAAGCTACATATCATAAAGTTAACATTTTACTTCCAGTCAACTGTCACTGTTCCCAACAAGTAGAGATTAGGCCACCCGTAGAGACAAACTACTAACAAATGTTATCACAATCTTCATCTCCTTTGAATGAGAATATACATCTCCCATCCTCAATATACATTCCATTCTTCAAGGTTCCAGGAAGAGGTTCTAATCTGTGCACAAGCCTAAACATTTCAAACCAGTCAGTTTCAAATGACTTCTAGCCCCAGGACACTGCAACCATAATCCCCACTCCATCTCTATATGTTACTCTCCCAAATTGATCCAAGTGGCTAGACCTGGAGAGTTGGACAGAAATACATCTACTAAATGAGTAACGCTGGCTCAACTCAGCACTGGTCCAGCTAACAATTCTCTCTGCCCCTAGGACCACCACTATAGGCCACTCTTCTGCATACTGTAGGCAGATCCAGAGCCAGTTACATAATACTTTTCCAGAGCCCCGGGTGGGTGGGTGGGGGTGGGGGGGTACTGGAGAGAAGATAACAGCCTAGACCAAAACAACATTACTTTAGATAACCAAATTCACAAATGCAGAGCCAAGTTCCAAAGAAAGTTTATAGAAGGCATCAGGTTTAAAACAAAAGGCAAAAGGAACAGTTGGAAAAGGTAGAGAAAACCCCAAGAATTTAAAAAATAAGATCTGGAATTAGGTAACGAAATGAAATCTGACAAAACCACTAGCCATCGGGTTAAACTACACATCCACAAGCCTGCTTGGAGAAGGTGACTGAGGGAAATCAAATCTAGCCTAAGCCAGTTTCTGCTCCAAAGGAGTTCACAATCTAGCAAGGATAAACTAATGTAGGTCTGTAAAGGGTGGGGTGAAGATGACAAGGTCCCCAGAGAAAAAGGCAAAATGTGCTTATAAGACTTGACAGAGATGCAGTGCAGCGGGCAACACGGAAACTTCACGATCAGACCTGAATTTTGGTAATTGCAGGTGGACCATAAGTGTAATTAAAAACAAAATGTAAGAATAAACACAAAATTGTTTTGGGAAGCTTTCTTTGTTTTCATAGCAGGTTCCCATTCAGGTCGAGATGGGACAGGTTTTTTTCCTGGCAAAGGGGGAAAGTTTCTGATGTTAAAAAGTTAACTACAGATGTGAGCACCGAGTTTGAGGGAGTAAGAGAAGGATTTGGACCCGAAAGGAAAAGACAGGGGGCCTAAACAGGCATAACAAATAAATCCTGACAGCTAAGAACTGCAACCCATGAGGCCTTCCGGCACAGGGCCGCGGGAAGCTGAGGGGCAGGGGATGGGCCGAGTGCCAGGGCTGAATCGAGGTCACCGAGGAGGGCAGACAGAGCGAGCGGTGACGCTGTTGACTGAGGCAGCAGAGCAGCCCCTGCGGTTCCGCGCTGGGGGCCAGAGCCGACCGGCACCTCTGACAGAGTCGGAGGGGCGGAAAAGCTACCAGCTGGGGCCGAGGTGGGCGGACAGGGCGTTTAAAGGTCAAGGTCAAGGGGGGCTTTGGCAAGACGTGCGGAAGCACTTTTCCAGGAGGCTGAGAGCATACAAAATAATAACGATGCCAGTATCTCATTATTATTATTATCTTTTTAAAAGGTTCTCCTGGACGAGTCGGAATGGAAGCGGCCCTGTCGGCAGCGAGTGCAAAAACAGGCCGCGGAGGGCGGAGGGGCCGGGGGCGGGCGGCGGGGCGAGCGCTGGGCCACGAGAGACAGGGAGGGAGGGACGGACAGACTCGAGCCTGGGTGCGAGCCCGGGCCCAGGGCCACCGCCGCACTCACTTGCCCTCCTGGCAGTCATAGAGCACGATGGAGTCGTCGTCGCTGCTCGAGATGACCGTCTCGCCGTTGGGGCTAAAGTCAAAGCAGTTAATCTTGTCCGAGTTCTCGCGGAACACCTT
>NC_043711.1:20327006-20350265 GCF_006229205.1 Suricata suricatta
TGCCGAGGGACCGACCCGGGCGGGGCGGGCGCCGCGCCGGCGGCGAGCGGAAAAGCGGCCAACAGTCGGGCCGCCTCCACCTCTCTCTCCTCCTGCACGTGCGGCGCTCTTCTGCCGGGACTACGGGATCTCGCGGACCGTTCCTCCTCACAGTCGCCTCAGGGCCAACCGGCGCGGCGCCGGCTCATTGTGTCCGCCATCTTGGACGACAGGCAGAAGCTGAGGGCGAGGAACCTCACCGAGGCGCACGCCGGGAAAGGGGGCGGGGCGGACAGGCGGCCCCTTGGGGGGCGGTGGGGCGGTGACGTCAGTGCGGCCGCCGAGGAATGGAGTAGTGGTGTGGCCCGAGGCGGCGATTCCCTGACGGGCAGTGAGGCGCGAGGGGCGGGAATGTCCACGGCCTTCCCCGTGGTGGGAGGGAAGCCCGAAGGTGCCCGGAAGCCGGTGGCTTTTGTGAGGGATCCCGGTCCACTGGGAGCAGGTACTGCGGGGGTCGGCTACGCCACTGGAGCGGAGGCCTGGGGGTGAGTTAGTGCACTGACTGCTGGCGGGCTTTGACTGCTAGTGCATCACAGTGCAAGCATAGTTTCAATTTCAGGATTTGGGGGGGGGGGGGGTGTTCGTTTTTTGGAGATGTATTATACGGTCGACTGCACACATTTTAAGTGACTTTTTTTTTCATTTGGATATACACCGTTGTGACTACTGCCCAGAACTTTCCTTTAAGACTTCTTTAAAAACTTTTTAATTGAGATACAACGTAAAGTGAATAAAGTGGACTAATGTTAAGTGTATAGCTCCACACATTTTCATAAACACTCACCTTTAAGTTTTAAGACGTACTTACAGCATCAAAACTCATAGCATCGATTACAAAGACATTTTTAAAAAACGAAGTTATCTCATATTCAACAAATTAAGTTCTCCCGATTTCCTCCTCCTTATTCATATATCTACTTAAGCTTTTTAAATGCAACCATCATCCCCCGCCCCCAGCTTAGTATTGTATTTTGCACATTTTTCCATGTTAGTAAACCAAATTGGTGGTGGTGTTCTAAATTGAGGTATAATTTAAGCACAGTAAAAACTGGCCTTTTAAATGGATAGTTTTATAAGTTTTGACACTCATGTTCAGTCGTGCGACCACCACCACATTCAAGATGTAAAACAGTTTTATTACCCACTGGTTCGTTTAAGAGATTCTTTGCCTTAAAAGGAAGGAAAGTTGATCCCTAACAAAGGAAGCGATATCTGATCACAAAATAGGTACCAGGCAGGCACCTTGCCTTTAACTTTCTCTACAAGAGGTCAAACTCAGGGCAACCTATGAGAGTTCATAGATCTCTAACTTGTGGGCAGCAACTCAAAGATTAATTGCCTGAGTTCTCTAACAATGGAGACAGGCCTGTTTATTTTGCTTGCTAATGCAGTGGTTAAAGAAGGAGGAAAGGGAAAGACTTAAACATTAAAATCACTGATATTAAGAAGATGTGATATCCAAAGATTCACATATAACCTGGACAATGATAAAAACAAAGCAGAAACCCTGGGATAGTTGAGTCTTTCTAGAAAGAACTAAGGGATGTCCCTGGGTGAAAGGAGAGCCAGGATCCCTACACATAAAGAAAAGTTGTTCTTTGAAGAGAGAGGGCAAGGTCCTGGCTAAGTCTAGGCTGCAATTGCCTTCTGACAAAGAGCAGAACTTCTGGCTACAATTTGTTCTGAGATCTGGCAAAAGCCTGTTTGAGTGAAACCTGAATGGATGGCAACTTTCCAAACTGCAAAGCATTGGAAGAAAAGTCTTCTGTGCCCTAGAGCTCTCACTTCCCAGCAATTCCTGCTTCTTTATTTCACTGGCTGGAAAGGCTGTTGTAGAGTCTGTTTTGAATGGTTAAATTGCAATAACGACAGATTTGGTGCCATGTCCTGGAACTTTCAAGAAGTGAATACAGCAAGTGAGATGCCATTTGTTTGATCCCTTTTAACCAATGGGGGAGAAAAACAACCAGAGATAAAAACAACTGAATGTTGTCAGCTTTAAGAAAATCTTTTCGAGTTTTGTACTCCCTGTACCTTTCCCAGATTTCATTCTTAAGACTGAAGTTTCCTCCCAAGACTTGACTCCCTGAATTATTTTGGGGATGGAAAAGTCATTTTATCATATTTTAAGAGTGTCCTGAAATGGCTCAGCCTGTTTCACATTCCGTGTCTGGTTTCCTGCCATGTTAGAGTGGGGCTTTCCTAGCTTTCAGTCCAAGAGTGCCTTAAAGGCTGGACTTTAAAAGGTGACCCAGAAAGGCTGGCTCCAGTGGGGGATGGGTAGATGGGAATGCTGCAGTCAGAAGTACATCAAACTTCTTGAAGAGCATCAGACTTAAGTTTTTATTTTTCCTTTTATTAAAAAAAAATTTTTTTTTTAAACGTTGAGACACAGAGACAGAGCATGAGCAGGGGAGGGGCAGAGAGAAGGGGAGACAGAATCTGAAGCAGGCTCCAGACCCTGAGCTGTCAGCACAGAGCCTGACACGGGGCTGGAACACACAAACCTTATGATCATGACATGGGCTGAAGTTGGACACTTAACCGACTGAGCCACTCAGGTGCCCCCTTTTCCTTTTCTTTTAAATCATTATTTATTTGGGGTGCCTAGCTGGCTCAGTCAGTAGAGCATGTGACTTTCAATCTCAGGGTTGTGAGTTCAACCCCCATGTTGGGCATGAAGCCTTCTTTAAAAAAAGAAATCAGGATACCTGGGTGGCTCAGTCAGCTAAGGGTCCGATTCTTGACTTCAGCTCAGGTCATGATCTTGTGGTTTGTGAGGTCGGTCTCTGCAGAGCCTGCTTGGGAATCCCTCTCTCCCTGTCTCTCTGCCCCTCCCCCACTTGTTCTCTCTCCTCTTTCTCTCCCTCTCCCCCTCCCTCAAAATAAATAAATAAATGTAAAACAAAATCATTATTTCATTGATTTACTTAGTTTTCACACAAGCAAATACATATTCATTGCAGAAAAAGTAAAAAATACAAATTAGTGACAAGAAAAACAAACCTAGCATCAGAAGTAACTGCTGTTACATTGGTTTTTATTAGGGTAAAATATATATGGCATAAATTTTACCATTTTGATGTAGAACCTTTCAGATTTTGGAATATATGAATTGAAATATATTTTTAATGGGCTCATAATTTAATATTTATAATCTACTCTTTTAATCCAATAGTATGAACATCTTCTAGGTCAATAAGTACAGAACATCTTGAACGGCTACATAAGATTTCATCATGTGTTTGTGAAGTAATTTTGCTTCCCATTTTATCTAGGGTCCAGCCAGATTCTGGCTCAATTTGTTTTTTTGTTATTTTGGGGTTTTTTGTTTGTTTGTTTGTTTTTGAGAGAGAGGAGGGAGTGAGCAGGGGAGAGGGCCAGAGAGAGAGAATTCCAAGCACACTCCACACCCATCTGGGAACCTAACATGGGGCTTATCCCATGACCCTGAGATCATGACCTGAGCTGAAATCATGAGTCAGACACTCAACCAACTGAGTCACCCAGGCACCCCTGGGTCAATTTGTATTTTTAATTGAATAGGTGAATTTAACCAAAGGGTGTCAGATATTTGATTGGCCCCTTTATCTTTTTTCCAGATTCTCTCTTCCTCTTTTTCTTCTAAGACTTAATTTTTTTAGAGCACTTGTAAGCTAACATCAAATTAAAAGGAAGACACAGACATGTCCTGTGTACTCCTTGCCCCCGCACATTCTTAGCAGCCCCCATTATCAACACCACCCACTAGAGTGATATCCTGGTTATGAGGGATGAACCTACACTGACACATTAAAATCTCCCTAGCTTTATAATTTACATTAGGGCTCACTCTTGGTTTTATACATTCTGTGGGTTTGGACAAACATAATGACAAGTATCCATCATTATGGTATCACAGAGAATATTTTCCCAGCCCTAAAAAATCCTCTGTGCTTCACTGATTCATCCCTACCACCCCTACAACTCCTGGCAAACCCTGATCTTTATAGAGTCTTCATAGTTTTCCTTCTTCCAGAATGTCATGTAGTTGGAATTAAAGAGCATAAATATATTTTAAAAACTGTAGCCATCCAACAGTTGAAAATTAATCACTAGCTGGCAGCGTTACATGTGGAGAAAGTAAAGGGTGTGTAGCCATAATAACAATTACCTTACATGCATATGTATTTTTATTTATACACGTGATCTCTCACTTAATCCTTACAACTCTATTAGAGATGCAATTACCTGTATTTTATTTTTTTAATTTTTAAAATGTTTATCTATTTTTAAGAGAGAGTGAGCGAGAGTGAGATGGGGAGGAGCAGAGACAGGAGACACAGAATGCAAAGCAGGCTCCAGGCTCTGAGCTGTCAGCACAGAGCCCAACGTGGGGCTTGAACTTACAAATCGTGAGATCATGACCTGAGCTGAAGTCAGATGCTTAACTGACTGAGCCACCCAAGCACCCCACAATTATCTGTATTTTATAAATGTGAAAATGGAGGCCAAGAGAGGTATTCCAGTCGCAAGTGTCGGAACGTGGATTTGTCTGTAGATACCTAGTGAAGATTGACAATAAATGTGCATAGAGAGGAGTACGTGGGAGTTGATGGACAAGTAGACATATTTGAACATATGCAGAGACAGATGTGTGGACAAAGAGATGAGGCAAATAGCTGGGGGTATGTAAACCGTTCCCCACAATCATGACCTCTCCTCTAACTTAGGACTCAGGATGTGGCTGTTTGAACTTTGAGCTCAGAATACTGAGTTCTATCTCCGTAAACTTACTTCATTGTTTAGCAGTAAACCAAAACTCCATTGTCTCTTCTTACTGCTCACCTAGTTACCTGGATTCCAGGAAAACCAATCCCAGCCCTAGAAATTAGTGCTATTGCTTGGCATCAGTAGCAGATAATGATATGTAAATATTTTTGCATTTGTATAACTGTTCCTATGTGTTGTCTTCAAAGTAAAACTGCTTTTGCTAAGATCACTAAAGATAGTTTAGTAGTCCATTCCAAGGGTCACTTTTCAGTGCTTACCTTCCTGTTGCTATGTAACATTAATGCTGTTGACCCCTCCAAATCTCTCCTGCATGGCTCTCTTGACATCTTCCTTTCTGACATTCTTCACACACTCTGGACACACTCCTTTTCTCTTCCTAGCTGTTTTTTGGCTACGTATGGTTCCCTGCCCAACAATTTCCTCCTCTTGGCTCTTTTCTGATGGGTATTCCTCCCCTCTCTGGATAGCAGTCAATGCCTTTCCCAAGAGTTGACCCTACTCCTCTGAGATAAATCCTCATTAGTCTAAACCACTGGTCTCAATGTGTGGTCTTAGGAACAGCAGCCAGCAGCCTTGCCTGAGAACCTGTCAAAAAGTCAAATAATGGGGGCACCCAGGAGGCTCAGTAGGTAAAGTGTCCGACTCTTGATTTCAGCTCAGTCACTCGAGCTAACCTCATGGAGCCAGCTTCAGATTCTCTGTCTCCCCCTCTCTCTGCCCCTCTCCACTTGCTCTCTCTGAAAAATAAACATATTAAAAAAAAAAGTCAAGGGGTACCTGGGTGGCTCAGTTAAGTGTCTGACTTCTGTTCAAGTAATGATCTCATGGTTCATGGGTTCAAGTACCACCTTGGGCTCCATGTGGACAGTGTGGAGGCTGCTTGGGATTCTCTCTCTCTCTTGCTCTCTCTCTCTACCCCTCCCTCCCTCTCTGCTCCTCCCCCACTGTGCTTTCTGTCTCCCTGTCTCAAAAATAAATAAAATTTTAAAATAAATAAAAACAAATGTTTAAAAAAATAGGAGAAAAACAAATGTAATTACTTACGTAG
Source organism: Suricata suricatta (assembly GCF_006229205.1). Lineage (NCBI taxonomy): Eukaryota > Metazoa > Chordata > Mammalia > Carnivora > Herpestidae > Suricata > Suricata suricatta. Next base: position 20,332,867 of record NC_043711.1, read on the forward strand.
GTATGGGAGCCCCACAAAGACAGACTCAAAGGCATGAAAGGAAGGAAAAATTCTCTACTCTCAAGATCTTCCAGCTGGACTAAGAATTAAGCTGACATGAGACAAATTAACAGTAGAAAAAACCCAAAGTTTTATTAGACGTGTACAGAAGCCCAGTTATGGAATTGAGATTTCAAGAAATGACCAAGGCAGGCAGTTTTCATACTTTTTAGACAAAGAGACAATAAATCTGTGAGGAATTGACAGAACAAAGAAAACTTAACTTTGGGAGCTTCAATTATGAGTAAGGAATTCTAAACAGAATTTGGGCTGGACTCATAAATTAGTAAAAAGTTACAAGAGTTACTTATACAGCCTTCTGGGCTCTGAATTTCCCATCTCTGGTGAGAGGGGTGTCTCTTTGTCTCCTTAGTTCCTGGTACAGGGAGGGTACCCTTCACCTGTGAGATTTATTTTCTCTTTCAGGGGGACAGAGGGGGAGTCTGAGTGTCCTTCCTGCAGAAGCTGTTTCTTCAGTCAATTTTATTTAAAATAATCAATATACCCAAGTGGCACATTTTGGGGTAGCCTCCCCTTGACCCCTACAGTTCCTTCCTTAGAAACTTGCCTGGAAATTTCACACATTCAGAGTTAAGCTGGTATATTATTCCATCTTGTTGAATCAGTCTCTTAGTCTTGACAATAGGTCAGTTCAGCTAAACTAATTTCAGGAGGTAATGATGCAGGTGTGTTTTTAAAAATTAGAGACAACCTGGGTGGCTCAGTCGGTTGAACATCTGGCTTCGGCTCAGGTCATGATCTCATGGTTTGTGGGTTCGAGCCCCGCGTCGGGCTCTGTGCTGACAGCTAGCTCAGAGCTGGAAGCCTGTCTTCGAATTCTGTGTCTCCTTCTCTCTCTGCCCCTCCCCTGTTCACGCTGTCTGTCTGTCTGTCTCTCTCTCTCTCTCTCAAAAATAAATAAAACATTAACAAAATTAAGCCTATGATTTACGTAAGGTATTAAATAAGAGGCATTCCTATGAAAAGAAAAGAAAAATGGTGGTTAATGATTTGATGAAGTTATAAATCAGTTTTTGAGTTTTTAGGCCAGCCAAGGTTTCTAGATGTCAGGCTGGAAGTCTCATTCTGATAGAGCAGGCAGAGGCAGTTTGACAGAGTTTCCTGGTTTCCTGGTAGTTCCAGAGTCTCTGGTGACCTCTGAGAGGCCCACAGAGCAACAGGCATAAAGATAATCTATATGTAAGTTGTTGTGGCGATTTTTCTGAAGTTTACATCAAGTCATTCATATTTAGTTTTCAAGGCTTCAGGAAAATGAACAGTGTTAGTTATCAAATGATAATGATTCCAAGTCAAAAGATGGGAAAAAATAAAAACCATTAGTTTGGAAAGATGTAGATAGGCATTGAAAGAAACTAGAGGCAATCAGGATCTAGTCCAGTTTATAATAAGCTGTATTAGAATCTCATATTTACACAGGTGTGTTATTGGAACATAATTTTTCTCTCTATGATCACCCTCCTTTTTACCAAATATAGTCAGATTAACATTAATTAGTCTGCAGGGTACCTGGCTGGCTCAGCGGAAGAGCATGCAACTCTCGATCTCAGGGTTGTGAGTTTGAGCCCTACATTTGGCGTAGAGATTACTTAAATAAATAAAACTTAAAAAAAGATTATTTTATTTACAAAGTAAGTCAAGTTTCAGAAAACTTGGCCTGATTCTTTATAACTGCAGCAAAAATAGTGATTGGTCATATAGGCTTTTTTAAACCTGCTTTGCTGGAATTTTTTTAAGGAATCTCTAGCTTGAAATTCCTTTTTAATGCATCTTTGAATTTTATTATTCTTAAGTTTTACACTCAGCATGGGGTTTGAACTCCTGACCCTGAGATCAGGAGACACATGCTCTACCTACTGAGCCAGCCAGGCACCCCTCGAGGTTGAACTCTTAGCCTCCTGAAGCCAGAAGCCAAGCCAAATACTTGCCATCAGACTTAACCTGCAATACTTATAGATCTGGGTTAATACCTCTCTTTTCGAGGTCCCCAAAATATCCTGAGTTCCTACACCTGCTAGGAAGTGGCCTTCTTTCTTTTTTTTAAAAAGTTTACTTATTATTTTTTTTTTTTTTGAGAGAGAGGGAGAGAGCGTGAGTGAGCATGTGTGAGCCCAAGCAGGGGTGGGGGCAGGTAGACAGGGAGAGAGAGAGAATCCTAAGCAGAGTTTGCACTGTCATTGTGGAGCCTGATGTAGGGCTTGAACCCACACACTGAAATCATGACCTGAGCTGAAATCAAGAGTCAGATGCTTAACTGACTGAGCCACCAAGAAGTTACAACCCTGAGATCAAGAGTTGCACGCTCCACCAACTGAGCCAGCCATGCATCCCTAAAACTCATTATTTTTTATTATTAAATTTTTTAATGTTTATATTTGAGAGAGAAACATAGAGGAGGGAGGAGGGGCAGAAAGAGAGAGACACAAATCTGAAGCGGGCTCCAGGCTCTGAGCTGTCAGCACAGAGCCCAATGTGGGGCTGGAACCCATTAATTGTGAGATCATGACCTGAGCCAAATTCGGACACTTAACCGACTGAGGCAGCCAGGCACTCCTTTATTACTGTTTTTAAAGTTTATTTATTTGAGAGAGAGAGAGAGAGAGAGAGAGAGTGAGTAGGAGTGTGGGAGAGGCAGAGAGAGAAGGAGAGAGTCCTAAGCAGCCTCCACACTATCAGTGCAGAGCCTGATGTGTGGCCCAGACTTAGGAACCATGAGATCATGACCCAAGCTGAGATCAAGAGTCCGTCACTCAACTGATTGAGGCACCCAGGTGCCCCTAAAACTCATTTTAAATAAATTTATTCTAAGTGGCCATTACAGATCACACATAAATTTCTTTCCACAGGTTCTTTTCTTCATAAACTTCTACAATTTCTTTTACATTCAGTTTTGTCCTAAGTTTTTCTTCTTTAAATAACCAGCCTCACTTTAGAACAAAATTATATTCTTTCCCCTCAATGAAAATGTGTTCCCACTCTTTATATATTTTTCTTTTCTTTTTAAATAAATTTTCATGTGTTTATTTTTGATAGAGACAGAGAGAGGAGGGGCAGGGCTGAAGAGAGGGAGACACATGATCTGAAGCTGGCCATGCCTGATAGCAGGATGCAGGACTCAAACTCACGAACTGTGAGATCATGACCTGAACCAAAGTCAATCCCTTAGCTGACTGAGCCACCCAGGCTCCCCATCTCATACTTTTCTTACCAAAAGTCTTACTTATATCTTACTTTCCTGTGGACAGAATTGTTTCCCTTATTATTTCCAGCTGTCTTAATTATATTTGTTAGAATTCTTAACTCTTAGAAGCCTTAATTTCTAGTGAAAACTAAGTAGCAAGCAATTGTGAACTGTTACACCAGAACACCTTAGATTGGTAAATTTATGAATACATTTCATAATTTAGAAATATGTGTCTCTTTACAGTACAATCCTTCATTAGAGCTCAAAATAGGTTTTCTAACAGACCCAAATTTATCTTTAGTTTCTTTGTAATAAGACAAAATTATATAAACTTATGTTCAGTACTTAATCTTTATAATGTTGATCTTATTTGGAAATGATTTAGATATTAAATGAATTATTTATTTTACCAAATTTTGTTTAATGTTTATTTATTTATTTTGAGAGACAGCACACGAGTGCATGCACATGCAAGCGGGGGAGGGGCAGAGAGAGAGAGGGAGAGAGAGAATCCCAAGCAGGCTCCTCACTGTCAGCCCAGAGCCCTACCCCAAGCTCCATCTCCCAAACTGTGAGATCATGACCTGAGCTGAAATCGAGTCAGACCCCTAACCAACTGAGTCACCCAGGTGCCCCTACCTTAGCAAAATGTTAATCTTTCATGTTACCAAAAAGATTTGGAGAAACATTTTTTAAAATTTTAAAGTGTTTTTTATTTATTTTTGAGAGACAGAGAGAGACAGTGTGAGCAGGAGAGGGTCAGAGAAAGAGGGAGATACAGAATCTGAAGCAGGTTCCAGGCTCTGAGCTAGCTGTCAGCACAGAGCCTGACGCGGGGCTCAAACCCAGGAACCGTGAGATCATGACCTGAGCTGAAGCCAGACGCTTAACTGACTGAGCCACCCAGGCACCCTGGAGAAGCTATTTTAGAAATTTACCCAAAACCTTTTTATCTTATTTACATCTATTTAATTTACTTGTTCTTGAAAATTATGCTTAGATTACCCATAAAAACTTTCAGACTTCGGTTAGTCATCCTTCCAAACTATTACTTTAAACAATTTATAACAGAGGTAACATCAGCTTATTTGACTTTAAGTAAACACAGGCAGAATAAGAGATTTAGGGGTCCCTGGGTGGCTCAGTTAATTGAGCATCCGACCCTTGATTTAGGCTTAGGTCATGGTCCTGGGGTCTTGGGATGGAGCCCTGCGTTGGGATCCTTGCTGAACATGGAGTCTGCTTGGGATTTCTCTCTCCCTATTCTCCTCATCCCTGCTTGCACATTTGCTCTAAAATAAAAAAATAAATTAAAAAAGAATAAGTTATAATTTTAATACTGTTATCTTTAAAGACATAGCTTTAGTACCAAATATTTTCCCAGATCACATGAACTTGAAAAACATTTGGGTTGGTTTCTAGATTTCTGAGTTTTAGAATGTTCAGTCTTTAGAAGCACGTGCTTCAAGAGCTCTTCAAATAGGGCTCTTTTACAAGTTCATTTTAGCAAGATCATTGAGAGGTAGACAAATCTCTCACATTTACAACGTATAATGGACATATATACATAGACAAGATGCAAACAAAAATCTCATAGCTTTTTTAATTATAGAGTTTTTTTCTAAACTCTTTTTAAGTTTATTTTATTTATTTTGAGAGAAAGAGAGAGAGGGAGAAAGAGAATGCTGAATGGAGGAGGGACACAGAGTGGGAGACACAGAATCTGAAGCAGGCTCCAGGCTCTGAGCTGTCAGCACAGAGCCGGATGCAGGACTCAAACTTAAGAACCCAGAGATCATGACCTGAGCCAAAGTCCCACGAGCCACCCAGGTGCCCCTCATAGCTTTTTTTTTTAAAAAACTAAATATTTATATTAAGGCCCCAATTTCCAAATACTTTTCTCTCTCGTTTTCAAGTAATTTTTTATAAAGTTTTTAATTTATTATTTATTTTTTGAGAAAAGAGAGTGCCAGCAGGGGAGGGGCAGAGAGGGAGAATCTGCAGGCTTGTGCTGTCAGTGCAGAGCTGGACCTGGGGCTCAAACACAGGAAACTGTGAGATCATGACCTGAGCTGAAATCAAGAGTTGGATGCTTAACCTACTGAGCCACCCAGGTTGCCCCTTATCTCTCTTTCTGATGAAAAACTTTTCTCTGAAGTTTGCATTTCAATGAATGGCTATTAAGTCTTAGAGAAGATGGGGGTAGTAAATTTACAGAAAGTATTCATGTTTTCTCTGAGGTGGATATTTGGAGCATATCTGCCTGTTATCAGAGGTGCCATTAAAAGAGCCCTTTTAGCAGCTTGTATTTTAAAAGGTCTACTCCCCTCGCTCCTTTTTCCCCTTTATTCTCAGGCAGTTGTGGGCTATGTCATTTCAAGGACAGAAGATTAATAACTTTAAGGGGCAGAAACAGAACATAAGTTTTTTTCCCCCTAAGTATAGGACAATTTTGTTCCAGTATCTTGATCTTTTATCCATAAATAGGGGCACCTGGCTGGCTCAGCTGGTAGAGTATGTGACTCTTGATCTCAGGTTGTCTAAACCCCACACTGGGTGTAGGGCCTACTTTTTTAAAAAGCATAATATCCATAAACATTTTAGAGAAATTGGTGAGGTTTGTAAAGATAGGTCGGCTGTGACTTGTTTCTAGGGTTGAATTTCTTATTTTTTATAGACATTTGTAAAACAAGGCATTTTTAATTCCCCAAAGAACTGGATTATAGCCTGAATATCAAGGGATTGGCCCACCTTTTATTTTTATTTTTATTTTTTTAATTCATTTTTTTATTTTTTGGCCCACCTTTTAAACTAAATGTGTTTCTTTATATCACGAAGATTTTTTTTAAACTAAAATGAGAATCAAAAGATTTATGCCTTTGTAAAGTCTGCATAAAAACATTTTAACAAAACCCTTCTTTCTGAGTACTGACTACACAATTTAACCTAGGCTTCTGTTTATCTCTGAATACTGGCCTTTTGCAGATCATTTGTAGGAGAGCCTAGGAGAAATTTTGATCACCTGTTTCTTTTGTGAAGGGTTTTTTTTTTTCCAGGGGGCAGTCTGGCCTGTCTAATAACCAGTTTAATCTTGGGTCCCAAAGAACTCCCTTTCCTTAGCAGCCAGTCAAGGTCTCTGTGAGTAGGGTTGTGAATAGAAACTAATCTTTCTAATTCCTTTCTAAATTTGGTAGGATCTTTTGAAAGTGGAAGAAAAAGGGCTTTATAATTCAAAAGATCTGCTGCTGTTCAAGGGATATGAATTCTTTGAAGTGGGGGGCACGGTGTGGGGGGGCGCTTGTCTAGGATACATCTGTGAAGGTTATTGCATAGAAATGCCTGAAGCCGGCAGACCTGATCACAGCAAAGTGAGCCCTACTGCCTGTCCCAGTTGCTTCTGCTAAACTCACTTTCTGGCTTTCAGCATGTACAAGAGTAGCCTGTGTATTTTGAACCTAGAGATTAAGCTGGAATGATCTCTGCAAATCTTGTAGGGAAAGGGAAGTTAAAATAGGCAGATTTGAAATCTGGATTTTAAGAAAGGGAATTTAGCTTGGATGTGGTCATTTATTCATCTTAAGTCTAATTTTTATTCTGTCAAGGGAGTCCTTATGCCTAGCCATTATTTTAATAAGACAATTGAGAGTTCTTTATACAGGATTTTTAAATTTCAAATATAGTCAATTTAAAGGATTTATTGTCTGGCCATTGATGAGTAAGTAGGATCTATTAATAGGGACTCAAACCAACAAGCCTTTTAATGGTTTAACAAAAGATACAAGGAGGTGCCCAGAGAGGGCATAGATGATACAGCCCCTATGATCCAAAAGTTCACTCCCAAAATTAGTCCAAGAACAAAGACCTCTGTTGCACAGGAGGTAAGGATGTCTCCAGTCTCCCATGAAATGGTCAGATGCCTCCAGTCACAGACCCTCTAATTTTTGACACTGGGCAGGTGCTATTGGGAATGGGATTTTTCTAACACTGATAAGCAATGAAGCTTGGACAACAAAGGCCCTTTATGGGCCAGAATCTTTTATGACAAATTCCCCTGGGAGCTGGCCTGGCCAGAGAGTGCAGTTTGTAACTATGTGTCTCTATTGGACAGGCCACCTAAGTGCACCCCAGGAAGTGTATCCTCCTGAAGGCAGAAACCAGAGAGGATATTCTAATGGGCCACAAAGCCAAACTCAGGGCACAGAACAAAACGAGAAACCTCATTATATTTTTACATAGAGGATCCACAGCAAAGTTTGTCTAAATGGATGCCAGCCTGATGAGTACGTTTAACTCACCAGTCTCTGAGGCAGCTCCAGTTGCCCAAGGAACTAGTTCCACAATATTTTCTACTGCTAATCTAAATTTAGAGGAAGAAAAAAAAGATTCTCACCACTCTAGCTCCATTGGACTCTAGAGATTCCAGGAGGCGGACATGGTAAGAGATCTTACCTTTTGCCAGTTGGATGTCAGATGTCTGGAGCGAGTGATGTCCAGTGAATTAAAGTACCTGCCAACTACACACCAACTGAAGAGAAGGAAAAATTCTTTTCTACTCTCAACATCTTCCAGTTGGACTAGGAATTAAATTGACATGTGACAGATTAACAGGAGAAAATACCAGAGTTTCATTACACGTATACAGAAGCCCAGTTATGGAATTGAGACTTCAAGAAATGACCAAGGCAAGCAGTTTTCATACTTTTTAGACAAAGAGACAATAAATCTGTGAGGAATTGACATAACAAAGAAAATTTAACTTTGGGAGCCTCAGTTAGTAAGAATTTCTAAACAGAATTTGGGCGGGTTCATAAATTAGTAAAAAGTAACAGTTATTTATACAACCTTCTGGGCTCTGAATTTCCCATCTCTGGTGAGAAGGGTGTCTCTTTAGCACCTGGTACAGGGAAGGTACCCTTCATCTGGGAGATTTATTTTCTCTTTCAGGGGGACAGAAGAGAGTCTGAGTGTCCTTCCTGCAGAGGCTGTTTCTTCAGTCAATTTTATTTAAAATAATCAATATGCCCAAGTGGCATATTTTGGGGTAGCCTGCCCTTGGCTCCTTCAGGCAGTCAGACACCTGAGGTTTTTTGTTTGTTGGTTGGTTGGTTTTTAACATTTTTATTTATTCATTTAAAATAATCTTTATAGCCAACATGGGACTCGAACTCACCATCCTGAGATCAAGAGTCATGCTCTTGGTGCACCTCAGTGGCTCAGTCGATTAAGTGTCTGACTCTTGATTTTGGCTCAGGTCATAATCACATGAACCGTGAGATCAAGGCCTGAGTCCTGCTTTGTGCTGACAGGGCAGAATCCTTGCTTAGGATTCTCCCTGTCCCTCTCTCTCTGCCCCTCCCCTACTTGCATTCGAGCTTTCTCTCTCTCTCTCAAAACAAATAAATAAACATAAAAAAAATACAAGAGTCACATGCTCTTCTGACTGAGCCAGCCAGGTGCCCTGGCAGTTGAGGTCTGTATACTATCCGGAGCCATGGAGAAAACCGTAGGAACTAGGGCTTCAAGGGGGAGAAGGACAATTCACAAGAAGATGAGAAGAGCAAATGTTCTGTAAACAAATGTTTGCCACACCAGGCAGATAAATTTTCTGGTTTTTTAAACAGCATTTTAAAAAAGTTTGTTTATTTATTTATTTATTTATTTGGACAGAAAGAAGCCCAAGCAGGCTCTGCACTGTCAAAGGGGGGCTCAACGTGGGGCTTAACCCCATGAACTGTGGGATCATGACAGTTGAGATTTCAAGAGTTGGACGGCAAGGGAATAGCCACCCAGGCGCCCTACCGCAGATAAGTGTTTCTGATGTAAACTGTTGTCTATAGGTCTCTGGTAACAGCTCTCTTCCTGTTACAGGCTCCCTATCTGAATTCTTTGGACAGTATAGGGAGAGGTAAGCTTTTCCTGAGTCAGCTTACTTTCCTTCAGTTCAAAACAATCTACATGCCCAAGTGGCACACTCTGGGGTTGGGTTTACTACTCCCCCTCAACTTCTTAAACAAGCCCTAACAATAACTAGTCACCTGACTCTTCTTTGGGAAGGATGTGTGTATGCGAACATAATTGCCACAGAGGTCAAGCAGAATGTTGGAACACAATTGCAACCCTTGGTGACTCCATACAGCGCATTTCAGCTGTCACACTCAGTTCACATAGAACCACTTCTCACCTGACAAATTGCCTGCTTTTGCTAAATGAATGCTTCATTTCACTTACCACCTACAGGAAACAATGATGGCCATGCGTGGAGGTAACATTTTACATCAGATGGAAACTACAAACCTTTTCTCTGGCATTAGAGGCAGCCTCAGCGGTGATTTTATTCAGTGAAACATATTTTCTATTGTTTTTTGTTTCTGTTTTTTCCTTCAGTTGATCAAATTAATATATACTTAAAAATATTTTAAACGATTAGAACATTTGATTTTTCCCCCCAAGGAACCCGGGGCTGGTTTTATATAATTCATGTGGCTTGTACCATGCATGAATTACATGCAGTGTTCAGTTTCCCCAAGGGATCAGACTTCCAGGTGTGGCCTTTAGGTACTGAGTGAGTGAGGGTTTCTAGGTCTCTTGCTTAAAGAGCTCTCCTGGGCCCAGGGGCCAGGACATGCCTGTCATTGCAGGAGGTTCATATGTTCTCATTACAGCGTCAGTACTGCCCTGGAACCACAGTGCCACCTCTGCTCCCCCCAGTGTGGAGCACTGGTCCTCCTCAGAGAGGTCCTGAGCTCCAGGACCAGGGGGTCTGAAAGGATGGGGTCTGAGACCGACTACATAATTTTCAAGGCCTAGTACAGAATACAAATATGGGCCCCTCCTCAAAAAATTGTTAAGAAATGCAAGGCAGCAACAGTAGAATATTCGACAGTATTCAATCTTCAAGTGCAGGACCCTTCTGACTTTGGTTCTCTGTGTGACTACACAGGTCACACACCCAATAAGCTGGCTCAGCCACACTTTTGAGCCTTTCTACATGCACTTTAAACATATTGTTTATTTAATGCTCTTAACCACATTTTAGTAAAATCTTTTAAATGTTTTATTTATTTTTGAGAGAAAGAGACAGCATGAGCAGGGGAGAGTCAAAGAGAGAGGGAGACACAGAATCTTAAGACAGGCTCCAGGCTCTGAGCTCGCTGTCAGCACAGAGCCTGATGCGGGGCTCGAACCCACAAACCGTGAGATCATGACCAGAGCCAAAGCTGGATGCTCAACCAACCGAGCCACCTAGGCACCCCTCTTAACCCCATTTTAATGATGAAGACTGAGAGGTTCTGAGAGGTTAAATAACTTCCCCAAAGTCACACAGCAAATAAGCGTAGAGTCTGGATTCACACTCTGCTTCGGACTGGAAAGTTCCAGCCCAGTTTCTAGGGCAAAGGGTAGGTAATCATTGACATTTAACAAAGTCCATTGTTGGTAAACAATGCTTCTTTGTTTTGGAAGGAAGGGATGGGTTCTTCCCAGATAAGCCTAGACTGCTCAGATCCAGGGAGAACTGCGTAGAGCCCCAGGGCCGCTGCCTCTAAACATACAGAACTATTTCAAAAGGCTTAAAATTCCTTTCTGACAATTCCACCTGCAGTGCTTTAGCATCCCTGGATCTGTCACAGCAGTGCTGCTTAAGGGTGCATTTATACCCCTCACCTCTCCTTGCAAGAAAAATAGCCTTAAGGTGTTTCACAGCTTTCACTCAAGAAAGCTCCACTCCTGGGGTGCCTGGGTGGCTCAGCCGGTTTAGCATCTGACTCTTGATTTCAGCTCAGGTCATGATCTCACAGTTTGTAAGTTTGAACCCAGTGTGGGGCTCTGTGGTGACAGTGCAGAGCCTGCTTGGGATTCTCCCTCTTTCTATGGCCACTCATACTCACTCGCTCTCTCTCAAAATAAATAAAATTTTAAAACTTAAAAAAGAAAGAAAGAAAACTGCACTCCTTCCAGCCTCAGGGACCCTATCCAACCCCACCTTGGAGTTCTGGTGTCTCCAGGGTTTCCCAGAGCACACACCTTGGGCCTGCCCTGGAGAAGTGTCTAGTGCTGCAGAGACAAAAGCAGGGGTGGAGGGTGGAAGAGGAGGCTCCTGAAAACTCACTATAGAGCTGGCCCCAGAAGCCCTGAAGAGGGATCTCTTTACCCCTCGGTGCCACCTCCGTGAGGCATTAGGGGCTGAATGCTATGGAAGAAGTCCAGGATGTTGAGGACAAGAGGAAGAGAGGCCATGGACACCAGGAGTGTCTCCCTGAGAAGGCAGCTGTCTTCAGTTTGGAACTGATGATGGAGAACCTCTCTCTTATCCCAGGTTTTGCATAAATTAAAAAAAAAATCACTGCTTTATTTTTACAGTGAATTTTAAGGCGGTGGAACATTTTACAGGTTTCTCTTATGGATGCAGTATAATAATTCACAATAGTTTTTAGATTGAATAACCAAACTGAGTATATCTTATTGGAGAAAAGACTGAACATGTTCATATTCACTATTTTTACTTTTGGTTCTACATTAATCTTACATTTCTTGCTGGTCCTGAATTCTTGCAATCATTTATCTTTGTCCAGTCACAATTAAAATGTAGTGAAGGAAGAGAACCCCAGAGGCCACATGAACTGATTGAATAAAAATCTGCCCAACCACAGAATCCCAAGACTAATGCAAAGAATGTCTCCTCACGAACGCTGGCTTCTGCTCTTTGCTCCTGCTTGTGGTATTGATTAGTGCATAAAATTCTCCTGAATTTGAAGATACAGCAAGATGCTCTTTCTCTTGGTGCATCTAGCAAGGTGAATGCCAGTGAGAACTAACATTTTCCAGATGATCTGCTATCAAGAGTAGATCAAGATCCTAAGATGCAGGTCTTGATTTCTGACACTAAGTTGCAACAGGATAAAGTGTGCATATCAACCAGTGTAGGCCAGGTTAAGGTGCAATAACACAAACCCCCACATCTTAGTAGCTTTTTTAAAATTTAAACAAATTTTTATTTTTTAGAGACAAAGCATGAGTGGGGGGAGGAAACAGAGAGGGAGACACAGAATCCGAAGCAGGCTTCACCCTCTCAGCACAGAGCCTGATGCAGGGCTCGACCCCACGAACTGTGAGATCATGACCTGAGCCAATGTCGGATGGTTAACCAGCTGACCCACCCAGGTGCCCCCAACATCTTAGTAGCTTTAAACATCAAAGGATTATTTTCTACTTTCAATACCTGTCCTTTGTGGGTTGGCAGGATCGCTGTTCCCATCCATCACTCAGGTTTTAGGTTGGGAAAGAAGCCACCATCTTGAAGGTTATCAGTTGTCAAGTCCAAGGGAAAAATGCTCAGGAAGGCCTCACCTGGGCAGTTAACTGCCCAGAAATGAACCACACCACTTCTACTCACTACTGATTGGCCATAACTAGTCGAAGGACTCTTCTCAACCATAAGAGGCCCAGGAAATGCTGGAAGGGGAGAGAACTGGATTTCGGGGGTGAATGACACTAGTACACACCACCATGGTTTGAGGTTGGAGGAAAACGGTGAATGTCGATAGACAGGTACTTTAGGGGGATGGCTGCTGGCTCTGCTGGCAATGTGTACTGACACTCCAAACCTCCGCAGGCATCTGAAACCTCAAATGGCTGCAATCATGTGCGATCAGCTTCCTCAACAAGCAGCGCTTATTTATAGCAAAGTTCCAAGTCAGAAAGCCCAAGACTGAGCACTGTTCTCACAAATTTGTACCATTCACTACCCTGATGACCTCTTTGAGCTTGTGTGAATGGAGCAGGGTGCGGAGGTACGGATTTCAGAGTTGTAGGTATATTCACCCATGTTGAATCCCTGAGATTCAGCACTGTTAGTGAAGATGGGGACCACTACTGCCATCTTCCCCGGGTCACTGATGACCTAACATCACCCAGGTAAAACCTCCTCCTTTGCTCTAAAAGGGAACATTTTAGAGCCATCTGGGTGGCTCAGTTGGTTAAGCATCTGACTTTGGCTCAGGTCATTATCTCTCAGTTAGTGAGTTCAAGCCCTGCATCAGGCTCTGTGTTGACAGCTCGGTGCCTGGAGCCTGCCTCAGATTCTGTTTCTCTCCCTCTCTCTCTGCCCCTCCCCAGCTTGTGTTCTGTTTCTCTCTCTCTCTCTCTCTCTCTCAAAAATAAATAAACATTAAAAGAAAACTTTAAAAGGGAACATTTAAATTAAAGCTTAATCCAGGGGGGTGCCTGGCTGGCTCAATTGGTTAATCATCTGACTCTTGATATTGGCTCAGGTCATAATCTCACAGTTCTTGAGTTAAAGCCCCGCATTGGGCTCTCGGAGTCTGCTTGGGATTCTCTCTATCCCTTTCTCGCTCTCAAGATAAATAAACTTAAAAATTTTTTTAAATTAAAGTTTAATCTGATGAATAAATTCAGTAAACCCTCCCTCAACAGGGTATGAGTAATGTACCCCAGTACATGCCTGCCTTCCTTCACCTTGCTTGACTAATGCAGAAGGCTTATATATTTGACTTATATGGTTGTTTTTCTTTTCTTTTTTTTTTAAAGTAAGCTCTATGCCTAATGTGGGTCTTGAACTCACAACTTTTGAGATCGAAAGTCACATTCTCTATTGACATCACAAAAGTCACATGCTCTATCGACTGAGCCAGTCAGGCATCCCTTAAATTATCTTTTCAACAGTTATTTTTTTTAACATAAAATAGCATTGCAAAAAGTAACACATATCTAAGCTTTATTATTTTAAATCATTATTATTATTTAATTACTTTTAGTATTTAAATCATTATTTTATATCATTTTAAATATCTGTTTAGAAGTACTATAACTTATTTGTATAAATTCTCTTCTCAATGGATATTAGATTGCCTTATACTCACAACAACTCTGGGATGAATATCTCATGTCTATTTAAAGGGGATCAGAATATGCCACCCCAAAATATGCCACTTTGTCATAAGGATTAACTTGAGTTGAAGAAATTTCAGGACAAATGCAGAAAAGGCTCCCTGCCCTTCTCTTTCCTATGTAAAAGCAGGACATAAATTTCCCATGCAAAAGAGTCCTCCCTTTACCAGGAGAGGGAGAGCCAAGGCCAAGGTGAACGTGTACAAACAAATTTTACTAATAGCAATCCTTATCTTCCATTAGTTATATGTGTGTGTGTGTATATATATATATATATATATATATATATATCCACCCCACATATATATCTCACATATATGTCCCATATATATCTCATATTATAAATCCTATATATATATGTACAGTTTCCCACAATTTATTACCCTCAGAAGTCTTTTGTCTTGTCATATCTTTCAAATTTATTGCTTTTTGTTTAAACTGGTACATATAAATTCTCTGGCCTAATGGCCTCTTTGGGGTTTTTACTTCATTTCTATGAGCCCCCCCATATACATATGACATAAACTTTTCCCTTCTGTTAATCTGTTTTCCGTCAGTTTAGTCAGTAGGACCTTAGGCACTGAACCTAAGAGAAAAGAGGACAAAGTCTTTTTCCTTCCCTACATCATCTTTGTCTACACAACCAGTTATTTCCTTGTACTGAAGTTGCCTGTCACATTTTTTTAATTAAAAATTTTTTCAATGTTTATTTCTGAGACAGAGAGAGTGTGTGTGTGTGCAAGTGGAGGAGGAGCAGAAGAAGGAGACACAGAATCTGAAGCAGGCTCCAGGCTCTGTCTGAGCTGTTAGCACAGAGCCTGATGTGGGGCTCAAACCCACGAGCCATGAGATCATGACCTGAGCCGAAGCCAGACACCTAACCGACTGAGCCACCCAGGCACACCCTCATTTTTGACATCGATACTTACTGTCAAAGTGCACTTAAAAAGACTGTAGGAATATTCATACCTACTATCAAGGTATGTCTATGCATTTTGCTGAGCCTAATTGTTTTCTTAGACCTAAATCCCACTGCTTCATGAAGGCCCCTACTTCTCTTCACCACCATTTCTTTTCCTTTTGTGAAATTATTTCTACTTTGGGTCTGCAGCACTTTGCAGCTGAGTACTTCACTGTTCTCTTGTTAATTCATTAAAAAAATAAGTAAAGAAAGAAAGAAAGTGGGGGTGGGAGAAAATAAAATTCCAGCTTTTATTAGTGTCTATGTAAGGCCGTAGAGATGCAAATATAAATTAGACCACATTGCCACCTTCCAAGAACTCAGAGTTCCAGTGGGCATTTAAACCTTGCTGTTAAATACATCTTGTGAGTAGTGGGAGGGGGATTTAAAAAATGGGTATAATTAGTCCCCTGCTTACAGTCTGACAGAACAGCATTGGCATAGTAAATGGTATCTGTTCATGAGTCTCTGGCAGTAAATAATGAGAGAGGCACTCAAATATACAGTCCCTCCAGTAGTTGGGGACTGCAATTATGAAAGCAGAGTAAAATTCTCAACTCAAAGTACTATTTCTTACTCATCCCAGTAGTTATAGCATTTGACCTACATACAAGGTCAGGGAATGTCTGTTAAATGATGGAGGAATGAATAAGTGCATGCTGAATGCAGACTGCTTACTATCAGCAAGGAAAAACAAATTTTAAGCATTGACAATTTCCCCACATCTAAGGAGGACAGATTCTCCTGAAGGTGCCTTTGTTTTGATGATAGAGTGGGTAAGTTTGGGAGAGAGTGATAGGAAATAAAAGTTCCTCTATTATAAAGGGAAAGAAAAATCCATGGAGATAGCTGGAAAGTGGGTAGGAGGAGTTCATGAGACCAGAGCATGGTTTGGAGACCTATGGAAAGATGTGGCAGCTGCAAAAGGGAGCTGGTAGGGGGAAATATGTTTTAAAATGTTTAGGAAGTCTGCAGTGTGATTTGTGATGTAACCCCCTCCCTAAACTCCCCAAGAAAATATCAGTTAAAAAAAATTTACTCTTTTGTGTCTTTGGAGTCTGATCAGGACATGTCTTTTGAATGTGGAAAGGTATCAAGTCAGGCTCAAGGATGGACACAGGCTGAGAGTGGAGAGAGTAAGGGAGGCCCAGGGTCACTCGTGTTTACACTCAGCTTGTGTGCTCGAGGATCACGCAATTGAGTCTGAGCTGTTCCTTGGTTGGCCAAAGAGGAGAGGGGCGAACACAAAGAGTTGTGGGATTAGAGAGGTGGCGGGGAGCCAGGATGATTTAATCTGGCTCCAGAAGGGGTGAATTGTGGGGAATTGTAACTCTCAGTCCCTATGCTCAGTCCAGTGCCGGGCACCTAACAGGGGCAAGGAATGTATTTGGTGACTGATGGGATCCTACGGGATAAAGGAAGGGACGTTTAAGGCAATTTGTGCGTCAAAGATTATTGCCTCCATTGCAGAGATGAAAGCAGTAAGGCCTGAACATGACTCCACCCAAGCCTCCCAAAAGTCGGAGCAGAGGAAATGCTTTAGCCCCACTCGCACTAACCCCACACCCTCTCCACGACAGCTCTCGCCCGGCAGCACCCCAACTCCGCCCCTCTCACGCCACACTTCCTGATTCCGCTCCGCCCGCCCGCGAATACTTCCGGTCTCCGGCAGCGGAAGCCGCGACCCAGAGTAGTGGGGCGGTAAGTCGACTGTGTGAGGGCCCACGGAAGCCGTCCTTGGACAGGATAGTGGCAGGTCCAGGTGGTGGCGGGCACTTATTTCTCGGGTCACTACCGGACATCACGCGGCAGCGAAGTTCCCTCAGAAAGGTCTGAGGCGCCGGCCTCAGGATGACATTACTTCCGGAGCATGTGTGGGCAGCAAGGGCGGAAGTGACTCCAGCCCCACTAGGTGCAGAGGAGGAGTCAGGAAGAGTCTTCTCGGTGTTTCCGGGTTTCTCGGAGTTTTAGGAGAGAGGGTGTCAGAGTAAAGAGTAGCTGGTTAGCTAATAAAAATACAGGACGTCCAGTTAAAATTGAATTTCAGTTGTAACAATTTTTTAGTGAAGATATGCCTCAAATATTGTATGGAACATACTTATATATTTTAAATTTCTTAAAAAAAATTTAATGTCTTATTTTATTATTGAGACACAGAGAGAAACAGAGCATGAGCAGGAGAGGGTCAGAGAGAGAGGAAGACAGAATCTGAAGCAGGCTCCAGGCTCTGAGCTGTCAGCACAGAGCCTGATGTGGGGCTTGAACCCACAAGCTGTGAGATCGTGACCTAAG